>NW_027474554.1:0-36914 GCF_050947335.1 Megachile rotundata
CATAATATGGCTAATAATATGAGTTAGATTGATAATAGTAAGTGTAATAAGTATAGTAATTGTCGTTCTATCGATCATATAAGCATAATATGGCTAATAATAGAGTTAGATTGATATTAATAAGAGTAATAAGTATAGTAATTGTCGTTCTATCGATCATTTAAGCATAATATGGCTGGTAATATGAGTTAGATTGATAATAATAAGAGTAATAAGTATAGTGATTGTCGTTCTATCGATGATATAAGCACAATATGGCTAATAAACTGAGTTAGATTGATAATAATAAGAGCAATAAGTATAGTAATTGTCGTTCTATCGATCATTAAGCATAATATGGCTGGTAATATGAGTTAGATTGATAATAATAAGAGTAATAAGTATAGTAATTGTCGTTCTATCGATCATATAAGCACAATATGGCTAATAATATGAGTTAGATTGATAATAATAAGAGTAATAATTATAGTAAAATGTCGTTCTATCGATCATATAAGCATAATATGGCTAATAATATGAGTTAGATCGATAATGATAAGAGTAATAAGTACAGTAATTGTCGTTCTATCGATAATATAAGCATAATATGGCTAATAATATGAGTTAGATCGATAATGATAAGAGTAATAAGTACAGTAATTGTCGTTCTATCGATAATATAAGCATAATATGGCTAATAATATGAGTTAGATCGATAATGATAAGAGTAATAAGTATTGTAAATGTCGTGCTATCGATCATATCTGCATAATATGGCTATTAATATGAGTTAGATTGATAATAATAAGAGTAGTGAGTATAGTAATTGTCGTTCTATCGATCATATAAGCATAATACGGCTAATAATATGTGTTAGATTGATAATAATGCGAGTATAAGTATAGTAATTGTCGTTCTATCGATCATTTAAGCATAATATGGCTAATAATATGAGTTAGATTGATAATAATAAGAGTAATGAGCATAGTAATTGTAGTTCTATCGATCGTATCTGCATAATACGGTTAATAATATGAGTTAGATTGATAATAGTAAGAGTAATAAGTATAGTAATTGTCGTTCTGTCGATCATATAAGCATAATATGGCTATAATATGGAGTTAGATTGATAATAATAAGAGTAGTGAGTATAGTAATTGTCGTTCTATCGATCATATAAGCATAATACGGCTAATAATATGTGTTAGATTGATAATAATGCGAGTAATAAGTATAGTAATTGTCGTTCTATCGATCATTTGAGCATAATATGGCTAATAATATGAGTTAGATTGATAATAATAAGAGTAATGAGCATAGTAATTGTAGTTCTATCGATCGTATCTGCATAATATGGTTAATAATATGAGTTAGATTCATAATAATAAGAGTAATAAGTATAGTAATTGTCGTTCTATCGATTCATATAAGCATAATACGGCTAATAATATAAGTTAGATTGATAATAATGCGAGTAATAAGTATAGTAATTGTCGTTCTATCGATCATTTAAGCATAATATGGCTAATAATATGAGTTAGATTGATAATAATAAGAGTAATGAGCATAGTAATTGTAGTTCTATCGATCGTATCTGCATAATACGGTTAATAATATGATGTTAGATTGATAATAATAAGAGTAATGAGTATAGTAATTGTAGATCTATCGATCATATCTGCATAATATGGTTAATAATATGAGTTAGATTCATAATAATAAGAGTAATAAGTATAGTAATTGTCGTTCTATCGATCATATAAGCACAATATGGCTAATAATATGAGTTAGATTGATAATAGTAAGAGTAATAAGTATAGTAATTGTCGTTCTGTCGATCATATAAGCATAATATGGCTAATAATATGAGGTTAGATCGATAATGATACGAGTAATAAGTACAGTAATTGTCGTTCTATCGATCATATAAGCATAATATGGCTAATAATATGAGTTAGATTGATAATAATAAGAGTAATGAGTGTAGTAATTGTAGTTCTATCGATCATATCTGCATAATATGGTCAATAATATGAGTTAGATTGATAATAATAAGAGTAATGTGTATAGTAATTGTAGTTCTATGGATCATATCTGCATAATATGGTTAATAATATGAGTTAGATTCATAATAATAAGAGTAATAAGTATAGTAATTGTCGTTCTATCGATCATTTAAGCATAATATGGCTAATAATATGAGTTAGATTGATAATGATAACAGTAATATGTACAGTAATTGTCGTTCTATCGATCATATATGCATAATATGGCTAATAATATGAGTTAGATTGAAAATAATAACAGTAATAAGTACAGTAATTGTCGTTCTATCGATAATATAAGCATAATATGGCTAATAATATGAGTTAGATCGATAATGATAAGAGTAATAAGTACAGTAATTGTCGTTCTGTCGATCATATAAGCATAATATGGCTAATAATACGAGTTAGATTGATAATAATAAGAGTAGTGAGTATAGTAATTGTCGTTCTATCGATCATATATGCATAATATGGCTAATAATATGAGTTAGATTGATAATAATAAGAGTAATGAGTATAGTAATTGTAGTTTTATCGATCATATAAGCATAACACGGCTAATAATATGAGTTAGATTGATAATAATGCGAGTAATAAGTATAGTAATTGTCGTTCTATCGATCATTTAAGCATAATATGGCTAATAATATGAGTTAGATTGATAATAATAAGAGTAATGAGCATAGTAATTGTAGTTCTATCGATCGTATCTGCATAATATGGTTAATAATATGAGTTAGATTGATAATAATGAGAGTAATGAGTATAGTAATTGTAGTTCTATCGATCATATCTGCATAATATGGTTAATAATATAAGTTAGATTCATAATAATAAGAGTAATAAGTATAGTAATTGTCGTTCTATCGATCATATAAGCATAATATGGCTAATAATATGAGTTAGATTGATAATAGTAAGTGCAATAAGTATAGTAATTGTCGTTCTATCGATCATATATGCATAATATGGCTAATAATATGAGTTAGATTGATAATAATAAGAGTAATAAGTATAGTAATTGTCGTTCTATCGATCATTTATGCATAATATGGCTAATAATATGAGTTAGATTGATAATAATAAGAGTAATAAGTATAGTAAATGTCGTGCTATCGATCATATCTGCATAATATGGTTAATAACATGGGTTAGATTGATAATAGTGAGTGTAATGAGTATAGTAATTGTAGATCTATCGATCATATCTGCATAATATGGTTAATAATATGAGTTAGATTCATAATAATAAGAGTAATAAGTATAGTAATTGTCGTTCTATCGATCATATAAGCACAATATGGCTAATAATATGAGTTAGATTGATAATAGTAAGAGTAATAAGTATAGTAATTGTCGTTCTGTCGATCATATAAGCATAATATGGCTAATAATATGAGTTAGATTGATAATAATAAGAGTAATGAGTGTAGTAATTGTAGTTCTATCGATCATATCTGCATAATATGGTCAATAATATGAGTTAGATTGATAATAATAAGAGTAATGTGTATAGTAATTGTAGTTCTATGGATCATATCTGCATAATATGGTTAATAATATGAGTTAGATTCATAATAATAAGAGTAATAAGTATAGTAATTGTCGTTCTATCGATCATTTAAGCATAATATGGCTAATAATATGAGTTAGATTGATAATGATAACAGTAATATGTACAGTAATTGTCGTTCTATCGATCATATATGCATAATATGGCTAATAATATGAGTTAGATTGATAATAGTAAGAGTAATAAGTATAGTAATTGTCGTTCTATCGATCATATAAGCATAATATGGCTAATAATATGAGTTAGATTGATAATAATAAGAGTAATAAGTATAGTAATTGTCGTTCTATCGATCATTTATGCATAATATGGCTAATAATATGAGTTAGATTGATAATAATAAGAGTAATAAGTATAGTAAATGTCGTGCTATCGATCATATCTGCATAATATGGTTAATAACATGGGTTAGATTGATAATAGTGAGTGTAATAAGTATAGTAATTGTCGTTCTATCGATCATATATGCATAATATGGCTAATAATATGAGTTAGATTGATAATAATAAGAGTAATGAGTATAGTAATTGTAGTTCTATCGATCATATAAGCATAACACGGCTAATAATATGAGTTAGATTGATAATACTGCGAGTAATAAGTATAGTAATTGTCGTTCTATCGATCATTTAAGCATAATATGGCTAATAATATGAGTTAGATTGATAATAATAAGAGTAATGAGCATAGTAATTGTAGTTCTATCGATCGTATCTGCATAATATGGTTAATAATATGAGTTAGATTCATAATAATAAGAGTAATAAGTATAGTAATTGTCGTTCTATCGATCATATAAGCATAATATGGCTAATAATATGAGTTAGATTGATAATAGTAAGTGCAATAAGTATAGTAATTGTCGTTCTATCGATCATATATGCATAATATGGCTAATAATATGAGTTAGATTGATAATAATAACAGTAATAAGTACAGTAATTGTCGTTCTATCGATCATATAAGCACAATATGGCTAATAATATGAGTTAGATTGATAATAGTAAGAGTAATAAGTATAGTAATTGTCGTTCTGTCGATCATATAAGCATAATATGGCTAATAATATGAGTTAGATTGATAATAATAAGAGTAGTGAGTATAGTAATTGTCGTTCTATCGATCATATAAGCATAATACGGCTAATAATATGTGTTAAATTGATAATAATGCGAGTAATAAGTATAGTAATTGTCGTTCTATCGATCATTTAAGCATAATATGGCTAATAATATGAGTTAGATTGATAATAATAAGAGTAATGAGCATAGTAATTGTAGTTCTATCGATCGTATCTGCATAATATGGTTAATAATATGAGTTAGATTCATAATAATAAGAGTAATAAGTATAGTAATTGTCGTTCTATCGATCATATAAGCATAATACGGCTAATAATATAAGTTAGATTGATAATAATGCGAGTAATAAGTATAGTAATTGTCGTTCTATCGATCATTTAAGCATAATATGGCTAATAATATGAGTTAGATTGATAATAATAAGAGTAATGAGCATAGTAATTGTAGTTCTATCGATCGTATCTGCATAATACGGTAATAATATGAGTTAGATTGATAATAATAAGAGTAATGAGTATAGTAATTGTAGATCTATCGATCATATCTGCATAATATGGTTAATAATATGAGTTAGATTCATAATAATAAGAGTAATAAGTATAGTAATTGTCGTTCTATCGATCATATAAGCACAATATGGCTAATAATATGAGTTAGATTGATAATAGTAAGAGTAATAAGTATAGTAATTGTCGTTCTGTCGATCATATAAGCATAATATGGCTAATAATATGAGTTAGATTGATAATAATAAGAGTAATGAGTGTAGTAATTGTAGTTCTATCGATCATATCTGCATAATATGGTCAATAATATGAGTTAGATTGATAATAATAAGAGTAATGAGCATAGTAATTGTAGTTCTATCGATCGTATCTGCATAATATGGTTAATAATATGAGTTAGATTCATAATAATAAGAGTAATAAGTATAGTAATTGTCGTTCTATCGATCATATAAGCATAATACGGCTAATAATATAAGTTAGATTGATAATAATGCGAGTAATAAGTATAGTAATTGTCGTTCTATCGATCATTTAAGCATAATATGGCTAATAATATGAGTTAGATTGATAATAATAAGAGTAATGAGCATAGTAATTGTAGTTCTATCGATCGTATCTGCATAATACGGTTAATAATATGAGTTAGATTGATAATAATAAGAGTAATGAGTATAGTAATTGTAGATCTATCGATCATATCTGCATAATATGGTTAATAATATGAGTTAGATTCATAATAATAAGAGTAATAAGTATAGTAATTGTCGTTCTATCGATCATATAAGCACAATATGGCTAATAATATGAGTTAGATTGATAATAGTAAGAGTAATAAGTATAGTAATTGTCGTTCTGTCGATCATATAAGCATAATATGGCTAATAATATGAGTTAGATTGATAATAATAAGAGTAATGAGTGTAGTAATTGTAGTTCTATCGATCATATCTGCATAATATGGTCAATAATATGAGTTAGATTGATAATAATAAGAGTAATGTGTATAGTAATTGTAGTTCTATGGATCATATCTGCATAATATGGTTAATAATATGAGTTAGATTCATAATAATAAGAGTAATAAGTATAGTAATTGTCGTTCTATCGATCATTTAAGCATAATATGGCTAATAATATGAGTTAGATTGATAATGATAACAGTAATATGTACAGTAATTGTCGTTCTATCGATCATATATGCATAATATGGCTAATAATATGAGTTAGATTGATAATAGTAAGAGTAATAAGTATAGTAATTGTCGTTCTATCGATCATATAAGCATAATATGGCTAATAATATGAGTTAGATTGATAATAGTAAGTGTAATAAGTATAGTAATTGTCGTTCTATCGATCATATAAGCATAATATGGCTAATAATATGAGTTAGATTGATAATAATAAGAGTAATAAGTATAGTAATTGTCGTTCTATCGATCATTTAAGCATAATATGGCTGGTAATATGAGTTAGATTGATAATAATAAGAGTAATAAGTATAGTGATTGTCGTTCTATCGATGATATAAGCACAATATGGCTAATAAACTGAGTTAGATTGATAATAATAAGAGCAATAAGTATAGTAATTGTCGTTCTATCGATCATTTAAGCATAATATGGCTGGTAATATGAGTTAGATTGATAATAATAAGAGTAATAAGTATAGTAATTGTCGTTCTATCGATCATATAAGCACAATATGGCTAATAATATGAGTTAGATTGATAATAATAAGAGTAATAATTATAGTAAAATGTCGTTCTATCGATCATATAAGCATAATATGGCTAATAATATGAGTTAGATCGATAATGATAAGAGTAATAAGTACAGTAATTGTCGTTCTATCGATAATATAAGCATAATATGGCTAATAATATGAGTTAGATCGATAATGATAAGAGTAATAAGTACAGTAATTGTCGTTCTATCGATAATATAAGCATAATATGGCTAATAATATGAGTTAGATCGATAATGATAAGAGTAATAAGTATAGTAAATGTCGTGCTATCGATCATATCTGCATAATATGGCTAATAATATGAGTTAGATTGATAATAATAAGAGTAGTGAGTATAGTAATTGTCGTTCTATCGATCATATAAGCATAATACGGCTAATAATATGTGTTAGATTGATAATAATGCGAGTAATAAGTATAGTAATTGTCGTTCTATCGATCATTTAAGCATAATATGGCTAATAATATGAGTTAGATTGATAATAATAAGAGTAATGAGCATAGTAATTGTAGTTCTATCGATCGTATCTGCATAATACGGTTAATAATATGAGTTAGATTGATAATAGTAAGAGTAATAAGTATAGTAATTGTCGTTCTGTCGATCATATAAGCATAATATGGCTAATAATATGAGTTAGATTGATAATAATAAGAGTAGTGAGTATAGTAATTGTCGTTCTATCGATCATATAAGCATAATACGGCTAATAATATGTGTTAGATTGATAATAATGCGAGTAATAAGTATAGTAATTGTCGTTCTATCGATCATTTGAGCATAATATGGCTAATAATATGAGTTAGATTGATAATAATAAGAGTAATGAGCATAGTAATTGTAGTTCTATCGATCGTATCTGCATAATATGGTTAATAATATGAGTTAGATTCATAATAATAAGAGTAATAAGTATAGTAATTGTCGTTCTATCGATCATATAAGCATAATACGGCTAATAATATAAGTTAGATTGATAATAATGCGAGTAATAAGTATAGTAATTGTCGTTCTATCGATCATTTAAGCATAATATGGCTAATAATATGAGTTAGATTGATAATAATAAGAGTAATGAGCATAGTAATTGTAGTTCTATCGATCGTATCTGCATAATACGGTTAATAATATGAGTTAGATTGATAATAATAAGAGTAATGAGTATAGTAATTGTAGATCTATCGATCATATCTGCATAATATGGTTAATAATATGAGTTAGATTCATAATAATAAGAGTAATAAGTATAGTAATTGTCGTTCTATCGATCATATAAGCACAATATGGCTAATAATATGAGTTAGATTGATAATAGTAAGAGTAATAAGTATAGTAATTGTCGTTCTGTCGATCATATAAGCATAATATGGCTAATAATATGAGTTAGATCGATAATGATACGAGTAATAAGTACAGTAATTGTCGTTCTATCGATCATATAAGCATAATATGGCTAATAATATGAGTTAGATTGATAATAATAAGAGTAATGAGTGTAGTAATTGTAGTTCTATCGATCATATCTGCATAATATGGTCAATAATATGAGTTAGATTGATAATAATAAGAGTAATGTGTATAGTAATTGTAGTTCTATGGATCATATCTGCATAATATGGTTAATAATATGAGTTAGATTCATAATAATAAGAGTAATAAGTATAGTAATTGTCGTTCTATCGATCATTTAAGCATAATATGGCTAATAATATGAGTTAGATTGATAATGATAACAGTAATATGTACAGTAATTGTCGTTCTATCGATCATATATGCATAATATGGCTAATAATATGAGTTAGATTGAAAATAATAACAGTAATAAGTACAGTAATTGTCGTTCTATCGATAATATAAGCATAATATGGCTAATAATATGAGTTAGATCGATAATGATAAGAGTAATAAGTACAGTAATTGTCGTTCTGTCGATCATATAAGCATAATATGGCTAATAATACGAGTTAGATTGATAATAATAAGAGTAGTGAGTATAGTAATTGTCGTTCTATCGATCATATATGCATAATATGGCTAATAATATGAGTTAGATTGATAATAATAAGAGTAATGAGTATAGTAATTGTAGTTTTATCGATCATATAAGCATAACACGGCTAATAATATGAGTTAGATTGATAATAATGCGAGTAATAAGTATAGTAATTGTCGTTCTATCGATCATTTAAGCATAATATGGCTAATAATATGAGTTAGATTGATAATAATAAGAGTAATGAGCATAGTAATTGTAGTTCTATCGATCGTATCTGCATAATATGGTTAATAATATGAGTTAGATTGATAATAATGAGAGTAATGAGTATAGTAATTGTAGTTCTATCGATCATATCTGCATAATATGGTTAATAATATAAGTTAGATTCATAATAATAAGAGTAATAAGTATAGTAATTGTCGTTCTATCGATCATATAAGCATAATATGGCTAATAATATGAGTTAGATTGATAATAGTAAGTGCAATAAGTATAGTAATTGTCGTTCTATCGATCATATATGCATAATATGGCTAATAATATGAGTTAGATTGATAATAGTAAGAGTAATAAGTATAGTAATTGTCGTTCTATCGATCATATAAGCATAATATGGCTAATAATATGAGTTAGATTGATAATAGTAAGTGTAATAAGTATAGTAATTGTCGTTCTATCGATCATATAAGCATAATATGGCTAATAATATGAGTTAGATTGATAATAATAAGAGTAATAAGTATAGTAATTGTCGTTCTATCGATCATTTAAGCATAATATGGCTGGTAATATGAGTTAGATTGATAATAATAAGAGTAATAAGTATAGTGATTGTCGTTCTATCGATGATATAAGCACAATATGGCTAATAAACTGAGTTAGATTGATAATAATAAGAGCAATAAGTATAGTAATTGTCGTTCTATCGATCATTTAAGCATAATATGGCTGGTAATATGAGTTAGATTGATAATAATAAGAGTAATAAGTATAGTAATTGTCGTTCTATCGATCATATAAGCACAATATGGCTAATAATATGAGTTAGATTGATAATAATAAGAGTAATAATTATAGTAAAATGTCGTTCTATCGATCATATAAGCATAATATGGCTAATAATATGAGTTAGATCGATAATGATAAGAGTAATAAGTACAGTAATTGTCGTTCTATCGATAATATAAGCATAATATGGCTAATAATATGAGTTAGATCGATAATGATAAGAGTAATAAGTACAGTAATTGTCGTTCTATCGATAATATAAGCATAATATGGCTAATAATATGAGTTAGATCGATAATGATAAGAGTAATAAGTATAGTAAATGTCGTGCTATCGATCATATCTGCATAATATGGCTAATAATATGAGTTAGATTGATAATAATAAGAGTAGTGAGTATAGTAATTGTCGTTCTATCGATCATATAAGCATAATACGGCTAATAATATGTGTTAGATTGATAATAATGCGAGTAATAAGTATAGTAATTGTCGTTCTATCGATCATTTAAGCATAATATGGCTAATAATATGAGTTAGATTGATAATAATAAGAGTAATGAGCATAGTAATTGTAGTTCTATCGATCGTATCTGCATAATACGGTTAATAATATGAGTTAGATTGATAATAGTAAGAGTAATAAGTATAGTAATTGTCGTTCTGTCGATCATATAAGCATAATATGGCTAATAATATGAGTTAGATTGATAATAATAAGAGTAGTGAGTATAGTAATTGTCGTTCTATCGATCATATAAGCATAATACGGCTAATAATATGTGTTAGATTGATAATAATGCGAGTAATAAGTATAGTAATTGTCGTTCTATCGATCATTTGAGCATAATATGGCTAATAATATGAGTTAGATTGATAATAATAAGAGTAATGAGCATAGTAATTGTAGTTCTATCGATCGTATCTGCATAATATGGTTAATAATATGAGTTAGATTCATAATAATAAGAGTAATAAGTATAGTAATTGTCGTTCTATCGATCATATAAGCATAATACGGCTAATAATATAAGTTAGATTGATAATAATGCGAGTAATAAGTATAGTAATTGTCGTTCTATCGATCATTTAAGCATAATATGGCTAATAATATGAGTTAGATTGATAATAATAAGAGTAATGAGCATAGTAATTGTAGTTCTATCGATCGTATCTGCATAATACGGTTAATAATATGAGTTAGATTGATAATAATAAGAGTAATGAGTATAGTAATTGTAGATCTATCGATCATATCTGCATAATATGGTTAATAATATGAGTTAGATTCATAATAATAAGAGTAATAAGTATAGTAATTGTCGTTCTATCGATCATATAAGCACAATATGGCTAATAATATGAGTTAGATTGATAATAGTAAGAGTAATAAGTATAGTAATTGTCGTTCTGTCGATCATATAAGCATAATATGGCTAATAATATGAGTTAGATCGATAATGATACGAGTAATAAGTACAGTAATTGTCGTTCTATCGATCATATAAGCATAATATGGCTAATAATATGAGTTAGATTGATAATAATAAGAGTAATGAGTGTAGTAATTGTAGTTCTATCGATCATATCTGCATAATATGGTCAATAATATGAGTTAGATTGATAATAATAAGAGTAATGTGTATAGTAATTGTAGTTCTATGGATCATATCTGCATAATATGGTTAATAATATGAGTTAGATTCATAATAATAAGAGTAATAAGTATAGTAATTGTCGTTCTATCGATCATTTAAGCATAATATGGCTAATAATATGAGTTAGATTGATAATGATAACAGTAATATGTACAGTAATTGTCGTTCTATCGATCATATATGCATAATATGGCTAATAATATGAGTTAGATTGAAAATAATAACAGTAATAAGTACAGTAATTGTCGTTCTATCGATAATATAAGCATAATATGGCTAATAATATGAGTTAGATCGATAATGATAAGAGTAATAAGTACAGTAATTGTCGTTCTGTCGATCATATAAGCATAATATGGCTAATAATACGAGTTAGATTGATAATAATAAGAGTAGTGAGTATAGTAATTGTCGTTCTATCGATCATATATGCATAATATGGCTAATAATATGAGTTAGATTGATAATAATAAGAGTAATGAGTATAGTAATTGTAGTTTTATCGATCATATAAGCATAACACGGCTAATAATATGAGTTAGATTGATAATAATGCGAGTAATAAGTATAGTAATTGTCGTTCTATCGATCATTTAAGCATAATATGGCTAATAATATGAGTTAGATTGATAATAATAAGAGTAATGAGCATAGTAATTGTAGTTCTATCGATCGTATCTGCATAATATGGTTAATAATATGAGTTAGATTGATAATAATGAGAGTAATGAGTATAGTAATTGTAGTTCTATCGATCATATCTGCATAATATGGTTAATAATATAAGTTAGATTCATAATAATAAGAGTAATAAGTATAGTAATTGTCGTTCTATCGATCATATAAGCATAATATGGCTAATAATATGAGTTAGATTGATAATAGTAAGTGCAATAAGTATAGTAATTGTCGTTCTATCGATCATATATGCATAATATGGCTAATAATATGAGTTAGATTGATAATAATAAGAGTAATAAGTATAGTAATTGTCGTTCTATCGATCATTTATGCATAATATGGCTAATAATATGAGTTAGATTGATAATATAAGAGTAATAAGTATAGTAAATGTCGTGCTATCGATCATATCTGCATAATATGGTTAATACATGGTTAGATTGATAATAGTGAGTGTAATAAGTATAGTAATTGTCGTTCTATCGATCATATATGCATAATATGGCTAATAATATGAGTTAGATTGATAATAATAAGAGTAATGAGTATAGTAATTGTAGTTCTATCGATCATATAAGCATAACACGGCTAATAATATGAGTTAGATTGATAATACTGCGAGTAATAAGTATAGTAATTGTCGTTCTATCGATCATTTAAGCATAATATGGCTAATAATATGAGTTAGATTGATAATAATAAAGAGTAATGAGCATAGTAATTGTAGTTCTATCGATCGTATCTGCATAATATGGTTAATAATATGAGTTAGATTCATAATAATAAGAGTAATAAGTATAGTAATTGTCGTTCTATCGATCATATAAGCATAATATGGCTAATAATATGAGTTAGATTGATAATAGTAAGTGCAATAAGTATAGTAATTGTCGTTCTATCGATCATATATGCATAATATGGCTAATAATATGAGTTAGATTGATAATAATAACAGTATAAGTACAGTAATTGTCGTTCTATCGATCATATAAGCACAATATGGCTAATAATATGAGTTAGATTGATAATAGTAAGAGTAATAAGTATAGTAATTGTCGTTCTGTCGATCATATAAGCATAATATGGCTAATAATATGAAGTTAGATTGATAATAATAAGAGTAGTGAGTATAGTAATTGTCGTTCTATCGATCATATAAGCATAATACGGCTAATAATATGTGTTAGATTGGATAATTAATGCGAGTAATAAGTATAGTAATTGTCGTTCTATCGATCATTTAAGCATAATATGGCTAATAATATGAGTTAGATTGATAATAATAAGAGTAATGAGCATAGTAATTGTAGTTCTATCGATCGTATCTGCATAATATGTTTAATAATATGAGTTAGATTCATAATAATAAGAGTAATAAGTATAGTAATTGTCGTTCTATCGATCATATAAGCATAATAATACGGCTAATAATATAAGTTAGATTGATAATAATGCGAGTAATAAGTATAGTAATTGTCGTTCTATCGATCATTTAAGCATAATAATGGCTAATAATATGAGTTAGATTGATAATAATAAGAGTAATGGGCATAGTAATTGTAGTTCTATCGATCGTATCTGCATAATACGGTTAATAATATGAGTTAGATTGATAATAATAAGAGTAATGAGTATAGTAATTGTAGTTCTATCGATCATATCTGCATAATATGGTTAATAATATGAGTTAGATTCATAATAATAAGAGTAATAAGTATAGTAATTGTCGTTCTATCGATCATATAAGCATAATATGGCTAATAATATGAGTTAGATTGATAATAATAAGAGTAATGAGTGTAGTAATTGTAGTTCTATCGATCATATCTGCATAATATGGTCAATAATATGAGTTAGATTGATAATAATAAGAGTAATGTGTATAGTAATTGTAGCTCTATGAATCATATCTGCATAGTATGGTTAATATATATGAGTTAGATTCATAATAATAAGAGTAATAAGTATAGTAATTGTCGTTCTATCGATCATTTAAGCATAATATGGCTAATAAATGAGTTAGATTGATAATGATAACAGTAATATGTACAGTAATTGTCGTTCTATCGATCATTATATGCATAATATGGCTAATAATATGAGTTAGATTGATAATAGTAAGAGTAATAAGTATAGTAATTGTCGTTCTATATCGATCATATAAGCATAATATAGCTAATAATATGAGTTAGATTGATAATACTGCGAGTAATAAGTATAGTAATTGTCGTTCTATCGATCATTTAAGCATAATATGGCTAATAATATGAGTTAGATTGATAATAATAAGAGTAATGAGCATAGTAATTGTAGTTCTATCGATCGTATCTGCATAATATGGTTAATAATATGAGTTAGATTCATAATAATAAGAGTAATAAGTATAGTAATTGTCGTTCTATCGATCATATAAGCATAATATGGCTAATAATATGAGTTAGATTGATAATAGTAAGTGCAATAAGTATAGTAATTGTCGTTCTATCGATCATATATGCATAATATGGCTAATAATATGAGTTAGATTGATAATAATAACAGTAATAAGTACAGTAATTGTCGTTCTATCGATCATATAAGCACAATATGGCTAATAATATGAGTTAGATTGATAATAGTAAGAGTAATAAGTATAGTAATTGTCGTTCTGTCGATCATATAAGCATAATATGGCTAATAATATGAGTTAGATTGATAATAATAAGAGTAGTGAGTATAGTAATTGTCGTTCTATCGATCATATAAGCATAATACGGCTAATAATATGTGTTAGATTGATAATAATGCGAGTAATAAGTATAGTAATTGTCGTTCTATCGATCATTTAAGCATAATATGGCTAATAATATGAGTTAGATTGATAATAATAAGAGTAATGAGCATAGTAATTGTAGTTCTATCGATCGTATCTGCATAATATGGTTAATAATATGAGTTAGATTCATAATAATAAGAGTAATAAGTATAGTAATTGTCGTTCTATCGATCATATAAGCATAATACGGCTAATAATATAAGTTAGATTGATAATAATGCGAGTAATAAGTATAGTAATTGTCGTTCTATCGATCATTTAAGCATAATATGGCTAATAATATGAGTTAGATTGATAATAATAAGAGTAATGGGCATAGTAATTGTAGTTCTATCGATCGTATCTGCATAATAACGGTTAATAATATGAGTTAGATTGATAATAATAAGAGTAATGAGTATAGTAATTGTAGTTCTATCGATCATATCTGCATAATATGGTTAATAATATGAGTTAGATTCATAATAATAAGAGTAATAAGTATAGTAATTGTCGTTCTATCGATTCATATAAGCATAATATGGCTAATAATATGAGTTAGATTGATAATAATAAGAGTAATGAGTGTAGTAATTGTAGTTCTATCGATCATATCTGCATAATATGGTCAATAATATGAGTTAGATTGATAATAATAAGAGTAATGTTATAGTAATTGTAGCTCTATGAATCATATCTGCATAGTATGGTTAATAATATGAGTTAGATTCATAATAATAAGAGTAATAAGTATAGTAATTGTCGTTCTATCGATCATTTAAGCATAATATGGCTAATAATATGAGTTAGATTGATAATGATAACAGTAATATGTACAGTAATTGTCGTTCTATCGATCATATATGCATAATATGGCTAATAATATGAGTTAGATTGATAATAGTAAGAGTAATAAGTATAGTAATTGTCGTTCTATCGATCATATAAGCATAATATAGCTAATAATATGAGTTAGATTGATAATAGTAAGAGTAATAAGTATAGTAATTGTCGTTCTGTCGATCATATAAGCATAATATGGCTAATAATATGAGTTAGATTGATAATAATAAGAGTAGTGAGTATAGTAATTGTCGTTCTATCGATCATATAAGCATAATACGGCTAATAATATGAGTTAGATTGATAATAATGCGAGTAATAAGTATAGTAATTGTCGTTCTATCGATCATTTAAGCATAATATGGCTAATAATATGAGTTAGATTGATAATAATAAGAGTAATGAGCATAGTAATTGTAGTTCTATCGATCGTATCTGCATAATATGGCTAATAATATGAGTTAGATTGATAATAGTAAGTGCAATAAGTATAGTAATTGTCGTTCTATCGATCATATATGCATAATATGGTTAATAATATGAGTTAGATTGATAATCATAACAGTAATAAGTACAGTAATTGTCGTTCTATCGATAATATAAGCATAATATGGCTAATAATATGAGTTAGGTTGATAATAATAAGAATAATATAGTAATTGTCGTTCTGTCGATCATATAAGCATAATATGGCTAATAATATGAGTTAGATTGATAATAATAAGAGTAGTGAGTATAGTAATTGTCGTTCTATCGATCATATAAGCATAATACGGCTAATAATATGAGTTAGAATTGATAATAATGCGAGTAATAAGTATAGTAATTGTCCTTCTATCGATCATTTAAGCATAATATGGCTAATAATATGAGTTAGATTGATAATAATAAGAGTAATGAGCATAGTAATTGTAGTTCTATCGATCGTATCTGCATAATATGGCTAATAATATGAGTTAGATTGATAATAGTAAGTGTAATAAGTATAGTATTTGTCGTTCTATCGATCATATATGCATAATATGGCTAATAATATGAGTTAGATTGAAAATAATAACAGTAATAAGTACAGTAATTGTCGTTCTATCGATAATATAAGCATAATATGGCTAATAATATGAGTTAGATCGATAATGATAAGAGTAATAAGTACAGTAATTGTCGTTCTGTCGATCATATAAGCATAATATGGCTAATAATACGAGTTAGATTGATAATAATAAGAGTAGTGAGTATAGTAATTGTCGTTCTATCGATCATATAAGCATAATACGGCTAATAATATGAGTTAGATTGATAATAATGCGAGTAATAAGTATAGTAATTGTCGTTCTATCGATCATTTAAGCATAATATGGCTAATAATATGAGTTAGATTGATAATAATAACAGTAATGAGCATAGTAATTGTAGTTCTATCGATCGTATCTGCATAATATGGTTAATAATATGAGTTAGATTCATAATAATAAGAGTAATAAGTATAGTAATTGTCGTTCTATCGATCATTTAACCATAATATGGCTAATTAATTTATGAGTTAGGTTGATAATAATAAGAGTAATAAGTATAGTAATTGTCGTTCTATCGATCATATAAGCATAATATGGCTAATAATATGAGTTAGATTGATAATAATAAGAGTAATAAGTATAGTGATTGTCGTTCTATCGATCAAATTAGCATAATATGGTTAATAATATGAGTTAGATTGATAACAGTGTGTGTAATAAGTATAGTAATTGTCGTTCTGTCGATCATATAAGCATAATATGGCTAATAATATGAGTTAGATTGATAATAGTAAGTGCAATAAGTATAGTAATTGTCGTTCTATCGATCATATATGCATAATATGGTTAATAATATGAGTTAGATTGATAATCATAACAGTAATAAGTACAGTAATTGTCGTTCTATCGATAATATAAGCATAATATGGCTAATAATATGAGTTAGGTTGATAATAATAAGAATAATAAGTATAGTAATTGTCGTTCTGTCGATCATATAAGCATAATATGGCTAATAATATGAGTTAGATTGATAATAATAAGAGTAGTGAGTATAGTAATTGTCGTTCTATCGATCATATAAGCATAATACGGCTAATAATATGAGTTAGATTGATAATAATGCGAGTAATAAGTATAGTAATTGTCCTTCTATCGATCATTTAAGCATAATATGGCTAATAATATGAGTTAGATTGATAATAATAAGAGTAATGAGCATAGTAATTGTAGTTCTATCGATCGTATCTGCATAATATGGCTAATAATATGAGTTAGATTGATAATAGTAAGTGTAATAAGTATAGTATTTGTCGTTCTATCGATCATATATGCATAATATGGCTAATAATATGAGTTAGATTGAAAATAATAACAGTAATAAGTACAGTAATTGTCGTTCTATCGATAATATAAGCATAATATGGCTAATAATATGAGTTAGATCGATAATGATAAGAGTAATAAGTACAGTAATTGTCGTTCTGTCGATCATATAAGCATAATATGGCTAATAATACGAGTTAGATTGATAATAATAAGAGTAGTGAGTATAGTAATTGTCGTTCTATCGATCATATAAGCATAATACGGCTAATAATATGAGTTAGATTGATAATAATGCGAGTAATAAGTATAGTAATTGTCGTTCTATCGATCATTTAAGCATAATATGGCTAATAATATGAGTTAGATTGATAATAATAACAGTAATGAGCATAGTAATTGTAGTTCTATCGATCGTATCTGCATAATATGGTTAATAATATGAGTTAGATTCATAATAATAAGAGTAATAAGTATAGTAATTGTCGTTCTATCGATCATTTAACCATAATATGGCTAATAATATGAGTTAGGTTGATAATAATAAGAGTAATAAGTATAGTAATTGTCGTTCTATCGATCATATAAGCATAATATGGCTAATAATATGAGTTAGATTGATAATAATAAGAGTAATAAGTATAGTGATTGTCGTTCTATCGATCAAATTAGCATAATATGGTTAATAATATGAGTTAGATTGATAACAGTGTGTGTAATAAGTATAGTAATTGTCGTTCTGTCGATCATATAAGCATAATATGGCTAATAATATGAGTTAGATTGATAATAATAAGAGTAATAAGTATAGTAATTGTCGTTCTATCGATCATTTATGCATAATATGGCTAATAATATGAGTTAGATTGATAATAATAAGAGTAATAAGTATAGTAAATGTCGTGCTATCGATCATATCTGCATAATATGGTTAATAACATGGGTTAGATTGATAATAGTGAGTGTAATAAGTATAGTAATTGTCGTTCTATCGATCATATATGCATAATATGGCTAATAATATGAGTTAGATTGATAATAATAAGAGTAATGAGTATAGTAATTGTAGTTTTATCGATCATATAAGCATAACACGGCTAATAATATGAGTTAGATTGATAATAATGCGAGGAATAAGTATAGTAATTGTCGTTCTATCGATCATTTAAGCATAATATGGCTAATAATATGAGTTAGATTGATAATAATAAGAGTAATGAGCATAGTAATTGTAGTTCTATCGATCGTATCTGCATAATATGGTTAATAATATGAGTTAGATTGATAATAATGAGAGTAATGAGTATAGTAATTGTAGTTCTATCGATCATATCTGCATAATATGGTTAATAATATAAGTTAGATTCATAATAATAAGAGTAATAAGTATAGTAATTGTCGTTCTATCGATCATATAAGCATAATATGGCTAATAATATGAGTTAGATTGATAATAGTAAGTGCAATAAGTATAGTAATTGTCGTTCTATCGATCATATATGCATAATATGGCTAATAATATGAGTTAGATTGATAATAATAAGAGTAATAAGTATAGTAATTGTCGTTCTATCGATCATTTATGCATAATATGGCTAATAATATGAGTTAGATTGATAATAATAAGAGTAATAAGTATAGTAAATGTCGTGCTATCGATCATATCTGCATAATATGGTTAATAACATGGGTTAGATTGATAATAGTGAGTGTAATAAGTATAGTAATTGTCGTTCTATCGATCATATATGCATAATATGGCTAATAATATGAGTTAGATTGATAATAATAAGAGTAATGAGCATAGTAATTGTAGTTCTATCGATCGTATCTGCATAATATGGTTAATAATATGAGTTAGATTCATAATAATAAGAGTAATAAGTATAGTAATTGTCGTTCTATCGATCATATAAGCATAATATGGCTAATAATATGAGTTAGATTGATAATAGTAAGTGCAATAAGTATAGTAATTGTCGTTCTATCGATCATATATGCATAATATGGCTAATAATATGAGTTAGATTGATAATAATAAGAGTAGTGAGTATAGTAATTGTCGTTCTATCGATCATATATGCATAATATGGCTAATAATATGAGTTAGATTGATAATAATAAGAGTAATGAGTATAGTAATTGTAGTTTTATCGATCATATAAGCATAACACGGCTAATAATATGAGTTAGATTGATAATAATGCGAGTAATAAGTATAGTAATTGTCGTTCTATCGATCATTTAAGCATAATATGGCTAATAATATGAGTTAGATTGATAATAATAAGAGTAATGAGCATAGTAATTGTAGTTCTATCGATCATATAAGCATAACACGGCTAATAATATGAGTTAGATTGATAATAATGCGAGTAATAAGTATAGTAATTGTCGTTCTATCGATCATTTAAGCATAATATGGCTAATAATATGAGTTAGATTGATAATAATAAGAGTAATGAGCATAGTAATTGTAGTTCTATCGATCGTATCTGCATAATATGGTTAATAATATGAGTTAGATTGATAATAATGAGAGTAATGAGTATAGTAATTGTAGTTCTATCGATCATATCTGCATAATATGGTTAATAATATAAGTTAGATTCATAATAATAAGAGTAATAAGTATAGTAATTGTCGTTCTATCGATCATATAAGCATAATATGGCTAATAATATGAGTTAGATTGATAATAGTAAGTGCAATAAGTATAGTAATTGTCGTTCTATCGATCATATATGCATAATATGGCTAATAATATGAGTTAGATTGATAATAATAAGAGTAATAAGTATAGTAATTGTCGTTCTATCGATCATTTATGCATAATATGGCTAATAATATGAGTTAGATTGATAATAATAAGAGTAATAAGTATAGTAAATGTCGTGCTATCGATCATATCTGCATAATATGGTTAATAACATGGGTTAGATTGATAATAGTGAGTGTAATAAGTATAGTAATTGTCGTTCTATCGATCATATATGCATAATATGGCTAATAATATGAGTTAGATTGATAATAATAAGAGTAATGAGTATAGTAATTGTAGTTCTATCGATCATATAAGCATAACACGGCTAATAATATGAGTTAGATTGATAATACTGCGAGTAATAAGTATAGTAATTGTCGTTCTATCGATCATTTAAGCATAATATGGCTAATAATATGAGTTAGATTGATAATAATAAGAGTAATGAGCATAGTAATTGTAGTTCTATCGATCGTATCTGCATAATATGGTTAATAATATGAGTTAGATTCATAATAATAAGAGTAATAAGTATAGTAATTGTCGTTCTATCGATCATATAAGCATAATATGGCTAATAATATGAGTTAGATTGATAATAGTAAGTGCAATAAGTATAGTAATTGTCGTTCTATCGATCATATATGCATAATATGGCTAATAATATGAGTTAGATTGATAATAATAACAGTAATAAGTACAGTAATTGTCGTTCTATCGATCATATAAGCACAATATGGCTAATAATATGAGTTAGATTGATAATAATAAGAGTAATGAGTATAGTAATTGTAGTTTTATCGATCATATAAGCATAACACGGCTAATAATATGAGTTAGATTGATAATAATGCGAGGAATAAGTATAGTAATTGTCGTTCTATCGATCATTTAAGCATAATATGGCTAATAATATGAGTTAGATTGATAATAATAAGAGTAATGAGCATAGTAATTGTAGTTCTATCGATCGTATCTGCATAATATGGTTAATAATATGAGTTAGATTGATAATAATGAGAGTAATGAGTATAGTAATTGTAGTTCTATCGATCATATCTGCATAATATGGTTAATAATATAAGTTAGATTCATAATAATAAGAGTAATAAGTATAGTAATTGTCGTTCTATCGATCATATAAGCATAATATGGCTAATAATATGAGTTAGATTGATAATAGTAAGTGCAATAAGTATAGTAATTGTCGTTCTATCGATCATATATGCATAATATGGCTAATAATATGAGTTAGATTGATAATAATAAGAGTAATAAGTATAGTAATTGTCGTTCTATCGATCATTTATGCATAATATGGCTAATAATATGAGTTAGATTGATAATAATAAGAGTAATAAGTATAGTAAATGTCGTGCTATCGATCATATCTGCATAATATGGTTAATAAACATGGGTTAGATTGATAATAGTGAGTGTAATAAGTATAGTAATTGTCGTTCTATCGATCATATATGCATAATATGGCTAATAATATGAGTTAGATTGATAATAATAAGAGTAATGAGCATAGTAATTGTAGTTCTATCGATCGTATCTGCATAATATGGTTAATAATATGAGTTAGATTCATAATAATAAGAGTAATAAGTATAGTAATTGTCGTTCTATCGATCATATAAGCATAATATGGCTAATAATATGAGTTAGATTGATAATAGTAAGTGCAATAAGTATAGTAATTGTCGTTCTATCGATCATATATGCATAATATGGCTAATAATATGAGTTAGATTGATAATAATAAGAGTAGTGAGTATAGTAATTGTCGTTCTATCGATCATATATGCATAATATGGCTAATAATATGAGTTAGATTGATAATAATAAGAGTAATGAGTATAGTAATTGTAGTTTTATCGATCATATAAGCATAACACGGCTAATAATATGAGTTAGATTGATAATAATGCGAGTAATAAGTATAGTAATTGTCGTTCTATCGATCATTTAAGCATAATATGGCTAATAATATGAGTTAGATTGATAATAATAAGAGTAATGAGCATAGTAATTGTAGTTCTATCGATCATATAAGCATAACACGGCTAATAATATGAGTTAGATTGATAATAATGCGAGTAATAAGTATAGTAATTGTCGTTCTATCGATCATTTAAGCATAATATGGCTAATAATATGAGTTAGATTGATAATAATAAGAGTAATGAGCATAGTAATTGTAGTTCTATCGATCGTATCTGCATAATATGGTTAATAATATGAGTTAGATTGATAATAATGAGAGTAATGAGTATAGTAATTGTAGTTCTATCGATCATATCTGCATAATATGGTTAATAATATAAGTTAGATTCATAATAATAAGAGTAATAAGTATAGTAATTGTCGTTCTATCGATCATATAAGCATAATATGGCTAATAATATGAGTTAGATTGATAATAGTAAGTGCAATAAGTATAGTAATTGTCGTTCTATCGATCATATATGCATAATATGGCTAATAATATGAGTTAGATTGATAATAATAAGAGTAATAAGTATAGTAATTGTCGTTCTATCGATCATTTATGCATAATATGGCTAATAATATGAGTTAGATTGATAATAATAAGAGTAATAAGTATAGTAAATGTCGTGCTATCGATCATATCTGCATAATATGGTTAATAACATGGGTTAGATTGATAATAGTGAGTGTAATAAGTATAGTAATTGTCGTTCTATCGATCATATATGCATAATATGGCTAATAATATGAGTTAGATTGATAATAATAAGAGTAATGAGTATAGTAATTGTAGTTCTATCGATCATATAAGCATAACACGGCTAATAATATGAGTTAGATTGATAATACTGCGAGTAATAAGTATAGTAATTGTCGTTCTATCGATCATTTAAGCATAATATGGCTAATAATATGAGTTAGATTGATAATAATAAGAGTAATGAGCATAGTAATTGTAGTTCTATCGATCGTATCTGCATAATATGGTTAATAATATGAGTTAGATTCATAATAATAAGAGTAATAAGTATAGTAATTGTCGTTCTATCGATCATATAAGCATAATATGGCTAATAATATGAGTTAGATTGATAATAGTAAGTGCAATAAGTATAGTAATTGTCGTTCTATCGATCATATATGCATAATATGGCTAATAATATGAGTTAGATTGATAATAATAACAGTAATAAGTACAGTAATTGTCGTTCTATCGATCATATAAGCACAATATGGCTAATAATATGAGTTAGATTGATAATAGTAAGAGTAATAAGTATAGTAATTGTCGTTCTGTCGATCATATAAGCATAATATGGCTAATAATATGAGTTAGATTGATAATAATAAGAGTAGTGAGTATAGTAATTGTCGTTCTATCGATCATATAAGCATAATACGGCTAATAATATGTGTTAGATTGATAATAATGCGAGTAATAAGTATAGTAATTGTCGTTCTATCGATCATTTAAGCATAATATGGCTAATAATATGAGTTAGATTGATAATAATAAGAGTAATGAGCATAGTAATTGTAGTTCTATCGATCGTATCTGCATAATATGGTTAATAATATGAGTTAGATTCATAATAATAAGAGTAATAAGTATAGTAATTGTCGTTCTATCGATCATATAAGCATAATACGGCTAATAATATAAGTTAGATTGATAATAATGCGAGTAATAAGTATAGTAATTGTCGTTCTATCGATCATTTAAGCATAATATGGCTAATAATATGAGTTAGATTGATAATAATAAGAGTAATGGGCATAGTAATTGTAGTTCTATCGATCGTATCTGCATAATACGGTTAATAATATGAGTTAGATTGATAATAATAAGAGTAATGAGTATAGTAATTGTAGTTCTATCGATCATATCTGCATAATATGGTTAATAATATGAGTTAGATTCATAATAATAAGAGTAATAAGTATAGTAATTGTCGTTCTATCGATCATATAAGCATAATATGGCTAATAATATGAGTTAGATTGATAATAATAAGAGTAATGAGTGTAGTAATTGTAGTTCTATCGATCATATCTGCATAATATGGTCAATAATATGAGTTAGATTGATAATAATAAGAGTAATGTGTATAGTAATTGTAGCTCTATGAATCATATCTGCATAGTATGGTTAATAATATGAGTTAGATTCATAATAATAAGAGTAATAAGTATAGTAATTGTCGTTCTATCGATCATTTAAGCATAATATGGCTAATAATATGAGTTAGATTGATAATGATAACAGTAATATGTACAGTAATTGTCGTTCTATCGATCATATATGCATAATATGGCTAATAATATGAGTTAGATTGATAATAGTAAGAGTAATAAGTATAGTAATTGTCGTTCTATCGATGATATAAGCATAATATAGCTAATAATATGAGTTAGATTGATAATAGTAAGAGTAATAAGTATAGTAATTGTCGTTCTGTCGATCATATAAGCATAATATGGCTAATAATATGAGTTAGATTGATAATAATAAGAGTAGTGAGTATAGTAATTGTCGTTCTATCGATCATATAAGCATAATACGGCTAATAATATGAGTTAGATTGATAATAATGCGAGTAATAAGTATAGTAATTGTCGTTCTATCGATCATTTAAGCATAATATGGCTAATAATATGAGTTAGATTGATAATAATAAGAGTAATGAGCATAGTAATTGTAGTTCTATCGATCGTATCTGCATAATATGGCTAATAATATGAGTTAGATTGATAATAGTAAGTGCAATAAGTATAGTAATTGTCGTTCTATCGATCATATATGCATAATATGGTTAATAATATGAGTTAGATTGATAATCATAACAGTAATAAGTACAGTAATTGTCGTTCTATCGATAATATAAGCATAATATGGCTAATAATATGAGTTAGGTTGATAATAATAAGAATAATAAGTATAGTAATTGTCGTTCTGTCGATCATATAAGCATAATATGGCTAATAATATGAGTTAGATTGATAATAATAAGAGTAGTGAGTATAGTAATTGTCGTTCTATCGATCATATAAGCATAATACGGCTAATAATATGAGTTAGATTGATAATAATGCGAGTAATAAGTATAGTAATTGTCCTTCTATCGATCATTTAAGCATAATATGGCTAATAATATGAGTTAGATTGATAATAATAAGAGTAATGAGCATAGTAATTGTAGTTCTATCGATCGTATCTGCATAATATGGCTAATAATATGAGTTAGATTGATAATAGTAAGTGTAATAAGTATAGTATTTGTCGTTCTATCGATCATATATGCATAATATGGCTAATAATATGAGTTAGATTGAAAATAATAACAGTAATAAGTACAGTAATTGTCGTTCTATCGATAATATAAGCATAATATGGCTAATAATATGAGTTAGATCGATAATGATAAGAGTAATAAGTACAGTAATTGTCGTTCTGTCGATCATATAAGCATAATATGGCTAATAATACGAGTTAGATTGATAATAATAAGAGTAGTGAGTATAGTAATTGTCGTTCTATCGATCATATAAGCATAATACGGCTAATAATATGAGTTAGATTGATAATAATGCGAGTAATAAGTATAGTAATTGTCGTTCTATCGATCATTTAAGCATAATATGGCTAATAATATGAGTTAGATTGATAATAATAACAGTAATGAGCATAGTAATTGTAGTTCTATCGATCGTATCTGCATAATATGGTTAATAATATGAGTTAGATTCATAATAATAAGAGTAATAAGTATAGTAATTGTCGTTCTATCGATCATTTAACCATAATATGGCTAATAATATGAGTTAGGTTGATAATAATAAGAGTAATAAGTATAGTAATTGTCGTTCTATCGATCATATAAGCATAATATGGCTAATAATATGAGTTAGATTGATAATAATAAGAGTAATAAGTATAGTAAATGTCGTGCTATCGATCATATCTGCATAATATGGTTAATAACATGGGTTAGATTGATAATAGTGAGTGTAATAAGTATAGTAATTGTCGTTCTATCGATCATATATGCATAATATGGCTAATAATATGAGTTAGATTGATAATAATAAGAGTAATGAGTATAGTAATTGTAGTTTTATCGATCATATAAGCATAACACGGCTAATAATATGAGTTAGATTGATAATAATGCGAGGAATAAGTATAGTAATTGTCGTTCTATCGATCATTTAAGCATAATATGGCTAATAATATGAGTTAGATTGATAATAATAAGAGTAATGAGCATAGTAATTGTAGTTCTATCGATCGTATCTGCATAATATGGTTAATAATATGAGTTAGATTGATAATAATGAGAGTAATGAGTATAGTAATTGTAGTTCTATCGATCATATCTGCATAATATGGTTAATAATATAAGTTAGATTCATAATAATAAGAGTAATAAGTATAGTAATTGTCGTTCTATCGATCATATAAGCATAATATGGCTAATAATATGAGTTAGATTGATAATAGTAAGTGCAATAAGTATAGTAATTGTCGTTCTATCGATCATATATGCATAATATGGCTAATAATATGAGTTAGATTGATAATAATAAGAGTAATAAGTATAGTAATTGTCGTTCTATCGATCATTTATGCATAATATGGCTAATAATATGAGTTAGATTGATAATAATAAGAGTAATAAGTATAGTAAATGTCGTGCTATCGATCATATCTGCATAATATGGTTAATAACATGGGTTAGATTGATAATAGTGAGTGTAATAAGTATAGTAATTGTCGTTCTATCGATCATATATGCATAATATGGCTAATAATATGAGTTAGATTGATAATAATAAGAGTAATGAGTATAGTAATTGTAGTTCTATCGATCATATAAGCATAACACGGCTAATAATATGAGTTAGATTGATAATACTGCGAGTAATAAGTATAGTAATTGTCGTTCTATCGATCATTTAAGCATAATATGGCTAATAATATGAGTTAGATTGATAATAATAAGAGTAATGAGCATAGTAATTGTAGTTCTATCGATCGTATCTGCATAATATGGTTAATAATATGAGTTAGATTCATAATAATAAGAGTAATAAGTATAGTAATTGTCGTTCTATCGATCATATAAGCATAATATGGCTAATAATATGAGTTAGATTGATAATAGTAAGTGCAATAAGTATAGTAATTGTCGTTCTATCGATCATATATGCATAATATGGCTAATAATATGAGTTAGATTGATAATAATAACAGTAATAAGTACAGTAATTGTCGTTCTATCGATCATATAAGCACAATATGGCTAATAATATGAGTTAGATTGATAATAGTAAGAGTAATAAGTATAGTAATTGTCGTTCTGTCGATCATATAAGCATAATATGGCTAATAATATGAGTTAGATTGATAATAATAAGAGTAGTGAGTATAGTAATTGTCGTTCTATCGATCATATAAGCATAATACGGCTAATAATATGTGTTAAATTGATAATAATGCAAGTAATAAGTATAGTAATTGTCGTTCTATCGATCATTTAAGCATAATATGGCTAATAATATGAGTTAGATTGATAATAATAAGAGTAATGAGCATAGTAATTGTAGTTCTATCGATCGTATCTGCATAATATGGTTAATAATATGAGTTAGATTCATAATAATAAGAGTAATAAGTATAGTAATTGTCGTTCTATCGATCATATAAGCATAATACGGCTAATAATATAAGTTAGATTGATAATAATGCGAGTAATAAGTATAGTAATTGTCGTTCTATCGATCATTTAAGCATAATATGGCTAATAATATGAGTTAGATTGATAATAATAAGAGTAATGAGCATAGTAATTGTAGTTCTATCGATCGTATCTGCATAATACGGTTAATAATATGAGTTAGATTGATAATAATAAGAGTAATGAGTATAGTAATTGTAGATCTATCGATCATATCTGCATAATATGGTTAATAATATGAGTTAGATTCATAATAATAAGAGTAATAAGTATAGTAATTGTCGTTCTATCGATCATATAAGCACAATATGGCTAATAATATGAGTTAGATTGATAATAGTAAGAGTAATAAGTATAGTAATTGTCGTTCTGTCGATCATATAAGCATAATATGGCTAATAATATGAGTTAGATCGATAATGATACGAGTAATAAGTACAGTAATTGTCGTTCTATCGATCATATAAGCATAATATGGCTAATAATATGAGTTAGATTGATAATAATAAGAGTAATGAGTGTAGTAATTGTAGTTCTATCGATCATATCTGCATAATATGGTCAATAATATGAGTTAGATTGATAATAATAAGAGTAATGTGTATAGTAATTGTAGTTCTATGGATCATATCTGCATAATATGGTTAATAATATGAGTTAGATTCATAATAATAAGAGTAATAAGTATAGTAATTGTCGTTCTATCGATCATTTAAGCATAATATGGCTAATAATATGAGTTAGATTGATAATGATAACAGTAATATGTACAGTAATTGTCGTTCTATCGATCATATATGCATAATATGGCTAATAATATGAGTTAGATTGATAATAGTAAGAGTAATAAGTATAGTAATTGTCGTTCTATCGATCATATAAGCATAATATGGCTAATAATATGAGTTAGATTGATAATAGTAAGTGTAATAAGTATAGTAATTGTCGTTCTATCGATCATATAAGCATAATATGGCTAATAATATGAGTTAGATTGATAATAATAAGAGTAATAAGTATAGTAATTGTCGTTCTATCGATCATTTAAGCATAATATGGCTGGTAATATGAGTTAGATTGATAATAATAAGAGTAATAAGTATAGTAATTGTCGTTCTATCGATGATATAAGCACAATATGGCTAATAAACTGAGTTAGATTGATAATAATAAGAGCAATAAGTATAGTAATTGTCGTTCTATCGATCATTTAAGCATAATATGGCTGGTAATATGAGTTAGATTGATAATAATAAGAGTAATAAGTATAGTAATTGTCGTTCTATCGATCATATAAGCACAATATGGCTAATAATATGAGTTAGATTGATAATAATAAGAGTAATAATTATAGTAAAATGTCGTTCTATCGATCATATAAGCATAATATGGCTAATAATATGAGTTAGATCGATAATGATAAGAGTAATAAGTACAGTAATTGTCGTTCTATCGATAATATAAGCATAATATGGCTAATAATATGAGTTAGATCGATAATGATAAGAGTAATAAGTACAGTAATTGTCGTTCTATCGATAATATAAGCATAATATGGCTAATAATATGAGTTAGATCGATAATGATAAGAGTAATAAGTATAGTAAATGTCGTGCTATCGATCATATCTGCATAATATGGTTAATAACATGGGTTAGATTGATAATAGTGAGTGTAATAAGTATAGTAATTGCCGTTCTATCGATCATATATGCATAATATGGCTAATAATATGAGTTAGATTGATAATAATAAGAGTAATGAGTATAGTAATTGTAGTTCTATCGATCATATAAGCATAACACGGCTAATAATATGAGTTAGATTGATAATACTGCGAGTAATAAGTATAGTAATTGTCGTTCTATCGATCATTTAAGCATAATATGGCTAATAATATGAGTTAGATTGATAATAATAAGAGTAATGAGCATAGTAATTGTAGTTCTATCGATCGTATCTGCATAATATGGTTAATAATATGAGTTAGATTCATAATAATAAGAGTAATAAGTATAGTAATTGTCGTTCTATCGATCATATAAGCATAATATGGCTAATAATATGAGTTAGATTGATAATAGTAAGTGCAATAAGTATAGTAATTGTCGTTCTATCGATCATATATGCATAATATGGCTAATAATATGAGTTAGATTGATAATAATAACAGTAATAAGTACAGTAATTGTCGTTCTATCGATCATATAAGCACAATATGGCTAATAATATGAGTTAGATTGATAATAGTAAGAGTAATAAGTATAGTAATTGTCGTTCTGTCGATCATATAAGCATAATATGGCTAATAATATGAGTTAGATTGATAATAATAAGAGTAGTGAGTATAGTAATTGTCGTTCTATCGATCATATAAGCATAATACGGCTAATAATATGTGTTAGATTGATAATAATGCGAGTAATAAGTATAGTAATTGTCGTTCTATCGATCATTTGAGCATAATATGGCTAATAATATGAGTTAGATTGATAATAATAAGAGTAATGAGCATAGTAATTGTAGTTCTATCGATCGTATCTGCATAATATGGTTAATAATATGAGTTAGATTCATAATAATAAGAGTAATAAGTATAGTAATTGTCGTTCTATCGATCATATAAGCATAATACGGCTAATAATATAAGTTAGATTGATAATAATGCGAGTAATAAGTATAGTAATTGTCGTTCTATCGATCATTTAAGCATAATATGGCTAATAATATGAGTTAGATTGATAATAATAAGAGTAATGAGCATAGTAATTGTAGTTCTATCGATCGTATCTGCATAATACGGTTAATAATATGAGTTAGATTGATAATAATAAGAGTAATGAGTATAGTAATTGTAGATCTATCGATCATATCTGCATAATATGGTTAATAATATGAGTTAGATTCATAATAATAAGAGTAATAAGTATAGTAATTGTCGTTCTATCGATCATATAAGCACAAAATGGCTAATAATATGAGTTAGATTGATAATAGTAAGAGTAATAAGTATAGTAATTGTCGTTCTGTCGATCATATAAGCATAATATGGCTAATAATATGAGTTAGATCGATAATGATACGAGTAATAAGTACAGTAATTGTCGTTCTATCGATCATATAAGCATAATATGGCTAATAATATGAGTTAGATTGATAATAATAAGAGTAATGAGTGTAGTAATTGTAGTTCTATCGATCATATCTGCATAATATGGTCAATAATATGAGTTAGATTGATAATAATAAGAGTAATGTGTATAGTAATTGTAGTTCTATGGATCATATCTGCATAATATGGTTAATAATATGAGTTAGATTCATAATAATAAGAGTAATAAGTATAGTAATTGTCGTTCTATCGATCATTTAAGCATAATATGGCTAATAATATGAGTTAGATTGATAATGATAACAGTAATATGTACAGTAATTGTCGTTCTATCGATCATATATGCATAATATGGCTAATAATATGAGTTAGATTGAAAATAATAACAGTAATAAGTACAGTAATTGTCGTTCTATCGATAATATAAGCATAATATGGCTAATAATATGAGTTAGATCGATAATGATAAGAGTAATAAGTACAGTAATTGTCGTTCTGTCGATCATATAAGCATAATATGGCTAATAATACGAGTTAGATTGATAATAATAAGAGTAGTGAGTATAGTAATTGTCGTTCTATCGATCATATATGCATAATATGGCTAATAATATGAGTTAGATTGATAATAATAAGAGTAATGAGTATAGTAATTGTAGTTTTATCGATCATATAAGCATAACACGGCTAATAATATGAGTTAGATTGATAATAATGCGAGTAATAAGTATAGTAATTGTCGTTCTATCGATCATTTAAGCATAATATGGCTAATAATATGAGTTAGATTGATAATAATAAGAGTAATGAGCATAGTAATTGTAGTTCTATCGATCGTATCTGCATAATATGGTTAATAATATGAGTTAGATTGATAATAATGAGAGTAATGAGTATAGTAATTGTAGTTCTATCGATCATATCTGCATAATATGGTTAATAATATAAGTTAGATTCATAATAATAAGAGTAATAAGTATAGTAATTGTCGTTCTATCGATCATATAAGCATAATATGGCTAATAATATGAGTTAGATTGATAATAGTAAGTGCAATAAGTATAGTAATTGTCGTTCTATCGATCATATATGCATAATATGGCTAATAATATGAGTTAGATTGATAATAATAAGAGTAATAAGTATAGTAATTGTCGTTCTATCGATCATTTATGCATAATATGGCTAATAATATGAGTTAGATTGATAATAATAAGAGTAATAAGTATAGTAATTGTAGTTCTATCGATCGTATCTGCATAATATGGTTAATAATATGAGTTAGATTCATAATAATAAGAGTAATAAGTATAGTAATTGTCGTTCTATCGATCATATAAGCATAATATGGCTAATAATATGAGTTAGATTGATAATAGTAAGTGCAATAAGTATAGTAATTGTCGTTCTATCGATCATATATGCATAATATGGCTAATAATATGAGTTAGATTGATAATAATAACAGTAATAAGTACAGTAATTGTCGTTCTATCGATCATATAAGCACAATATGGCTAATAATATGAGTTAGATTGATAATAGTAAGAGTAATAAGTATAGTAATTGTCGTTCTGTCGATCATATAAGCATAATATGGCTAATAATATGAGTTAGATTGATAATAATAAGAGTAGTGAGTATAGTAATTGTCGTTCTATCGATCATATAAGCATAATACGGCTAATAATATGTGTTAGATTGATAATAATGCGAGTAATAAGTATAGTAATTGACGTTCTATCGATCATTTAAGCATAATATGGCTAATAATATGAGTTAGATTGATAATAATAAGAGTAATGAGCATAGTAATTGTAGTTCTATCGATCGTATCTGCATAATATGGTTAATAATATGAGTTAGATTCATAATAATAAGAGTAATAAGTATAGTAATTGTCGTTCTATCGATCATATAAGCATAATACGGCTAATAATATAAGTTAGATTGATAATAATGCGAGTAATAAGTATAGTAATTGTCGTTCTATCGATCATTTAAGCATAATATGGCTAATAATATGAGTTAGATTGATAATAATAAGAGTAATGAGCATAGTAATTGTAGTTCTATCGATCGTATCTGCATAATACGGTTAATAATATGAGTTAGATTGATAATAATAAGAGTAATGAGTATAGTAATTGTAGATCTATCGATCATATCTGCATAATATGGTTAATAATATGAGTTAGATTCATAATAATAAGAGTAATAAGTATAGTAATTGTCGTTCTATCGATCATATAAGCACAATATGGCTAATAATATGAGTTAGATTGATAATAGTAAGAGTAATAAGTATAGTAATTGTCGTTCTATCGATCATTTAAGCATAATATGGCTAATAATATGAGTTAGATTGATAATAATAAGAGTAATGAGCATAGTAATTGTAGTTCTATCGATCGTATCTGCATAATACGGTTAATAATATGAGTTAGATTGATAATAATAAGAGTAATGAGTGTAGTAATTGTAGTTCTATCGATCATATCTGCATAATATGGTCAATAATATGAGTTAGATTGATAATAATAAGAGTAATGTGTATAGTAATTGTAGTTCTATGGATCATATCTGCATAATATGGTTAATAATATGAGTTAGATTCATAATAATAAGAGTAATAAGTATAGTAATTGTCGTTCTATCGATCATTTAAGCATAATATGGCTAATAATATGAGTTAGATTGATAATGATAACAGTAATATGTACAGTAATTGTCGTTCTATCGATCATATATGCATAATATGGCTAATAATATGAGTTAGATTGATAATAGTAAGAGAAATAAGTATAGTAATTGTCGTTCTATCGATCATATAAGCATAATATGGCTAATAATATGAGTTAGATTGATAATAGTAAGTGTAATAAGTATAGTAATTGTCGTTCTATCGATCATATAAGCATAATATGGCTAATAATATGAGTTAGGTTGATAATAATAAGAGTAATAAGTATAGTAATTGTCGTTCTATCGATCATTTAAGCATAATATGGCTGGTAATATGAGTTAGATTGATAATAATAAGAGTAATAAGTATAGTAATTGTCGTTCTATCGATGATATAAGCACAATATGGCTAATAAACTGAGTTAGATTGATAATAATAAGAGCAATAAGTATAGTAATTGTCGTTCTATCGATCATTTAAGCATAATATGGCTGGTAATATGAGTTAGATTGATAATAATAAGAGTAATAAGTATAGTAATTGTCGTTCTATCGATCATATAAGCACAATATGGCTAATAATATGAGTTAGATTGATAATAATAAGAGTAATAATTATAGTAAAATGTCGTTCTATCGATCATATAAGCATAATATGGCTAATAATATGAGTTAGATCGATAATGATAAGAGTAATAAGTACAGTAATTGTCGTTCTATCGATAATATAAGCATAATATGGCTAATAATATGAGTTAGATCGATAATGATAAGAGTAATAAGTACAGTAATTGTCGTTCTATCGATAATATAAGCATAATATGGCTAATAATATGAGTTAGATCGATAATGATAAGAGTAATAAGTACAGTAATTGTCGTTCTATCGATCATATATGCATAATATGGCTAATAATATGAGTTAGATTGATAATAGTAAGAGTAATAAGTATAGTAATTGTCGATCTATCGATCATATAAGCACAATATGGCTAATAATATGAGTTAGATTGATAATAGTAAGAGTAATAAGTATAGTAATTGTCGTTCTGTCGATCATATAAGCATAATATGGCTAATAATATGAGTTAGATTGATAATAATAAGAGTAGTGAGTATAGTAATTGTCGTTCTATCGATCATATAAGCATAATACGGCTAATAATATGAGTTAGATTGATAATAATGCGAGTAATAAGTATAGTAATTGTCGTTCTATCGATCATTTAAGCATAATATGGCTAATAATATGAGTTAGATTGATAATAATAAGAGTAATGAGCATAGTAATTGTAGTTCTATCGATCGTATCTGCATAATATGGCTAATAATATGAGTTAGATTGATAATAGTAAGTGTAATAAGTATAGTAATTGCCGTTCTATCGATCATTTAAGCATAATATGGCTGGTAATATGAGTTAGATTGATAATAATAAGAGTAATAAGTATAGTAATTGTCGTTCTATCGATCATATAAGCACAATATGGCTAATAATATGAGTTAGATTGATAATAATAAGAGTAATAATTATAGTAAAATGTCGTTCTATCGATCATATAAGCATAATATGGCTAATAATATGAGTTAGATCGATAATGATAAGAGTAATAAGTACAGTAATTGTCGTTCTATCGATCATATATGCATAATATGGCTAATAATATGAGTTAGATTGATAATAGTAAGAGTAATAAGTATAGTAATTGTCGTTCTATCGATCATATAAGCACAATATGGCTAATAATATGAGGTAGATTGATAATAGTAAGAGTAATAAGTATAGTAATTGTCGTTCTGTCGATCATATAAGCATAATATGGCTAATAATATGAGTTAGATTGATAATAATAAGAGTAGTGAGTATAGTAATTGTCGTTCTATCGATCATATAAGCATAATACGGCTAGTAATATGAGTTAGATTGATAATAATGCGAGTAATAAGTATAGTAATTGTCGTTCTATCGATCATTTAAGCATAATATGGCTAATAATATGAGTTAGATTGATAATGATAACAGTAATATGTACAGTAATTGTCGTTCTATCGATCATATATGCATAATATGGCTAATAATATGAGTTAGATTGATAATAGTAAGAGTAATAAGTATAGTAATTGTCGTTCTATCGATCATATAAGCATAATATGGCTAATAATATGAGTTAGATTGATAATAGTAAGTGTAATAAGTATAGTAATTGTCGTTCTATCGATCATATAAGCATAATATGGCTAATAATATGAGTTAGATTGATAATAATAAGAGTAATAAGTATAGTAATTGTCGTTCTATCGATCATTTAAGCATAATATGGCTGGTAATATGAGTTAGATTGATAATAATAAGAGTAAT
>NW_027474555.1:0-36836 GCF_050947335.1 Megachile rotundata
CGACAATTGCTATACTCACTACTCTTATTATTATCAATCTAACTCATATTATTAGCCATATTATGCTTAAATGATCGATAGAACGACAATTACTATACTCACTACTCTTATTATTATCAACCTAACTCATATTATTAGCCATGTTATGCTTATATGATCGATAGAACGACAATTACTATACTTATTATTCTTATTATTATCAATCTAACTCATATTATTAGCCATATTATGCAAATTTGATCGATAGAACGACAATCACTATACTTATTACACTTATTATTATCAACCTAACTCATATTATTAGCCATATTATGCTTATATTATCGATAGAACGACAATTACTATACTTATTACTGTTATTATTATCAATCTAACTCATATAATTAACCATATTATGCTTATATGATCGACAGAACGACAATTACTGTACTTATTACTCTTATCATTATCGATCTAACTCATATTATTAGCCATATAATGATTATATGATCGATAGAACGACAAATACTATACTTATTACTCTTATTATTATCAATCTAACTCATATTATTAACCATATTATGCGGATAAGATCGATAGCACGACATTTACTATACCTATTACCCTTATTATTATCAACCTAACTCATATTATTAGCCATATTATGCTTAAATGATCGATAGAACGACAATTACTATACTCATTACTCTTATTATTATGAATCTAACTCATATTATTAACCATATTATGCAGATATGATCGATAGAACTACAATTACTATACTCACTACTCTTATTATTGTCAATCTAACTCATATTATTAGCCATATTATGCTTAAATGATCGATAGAACGACAATTACTATACTCACTACTCTTATTATTATCAATCTAACTCATATTATTAGCCATATTATGCAGATATGATCGATAGAACTACAATTACTATACTCACTACTCTTATTATTATCAATCTAACTCATATTATTAGCCATATTATGCTTAAATGATCGATAGAACGACAATTACTATACCTATTACTCTTATTATTATCAATCTAACTCATATTATTAACCATATTATGCAGATAAGATCGATAGCACGACATTTACTATACCTATTACTCTTATTATTATCAACCTAACTCATATTAGTAGCCATATTATGCTTATATGATCGATAGAACGACAATTACTATACTTATTACACTCACTGTTATCAATCTAACTCATATTATTAACCATATTATGCAAATTTGATCGATAGAACGACAATCACTATACTTATTACTCTTATTATTATCAACCTATCTCATATTATTAGCCATATTATGCTTAAATGATCGATAGAACGACAATTACTATACTTATTACTCTTATTATTATGAATGTAACTCATATTATTAACCATATTATGCAGATATGATCGATAGAACTACAATTACTATACTCACTACTCTTATTATTGTCAATCTAACTCATATTATTAGCCATATTATGCAGATATGGTCGATAGAACTACAATTACTATACTTATTACTCTTATTATTATCAATCTAACTCATATTATTAGCCATATTATGCTTAAATGATCGATAGAACGACAATTACTATACTCACTACTCTTATTATTATCAACCTAACTCATATTATTAGCCATGTTATTCTTAAATGATCGATAGAACGACAATTACTATACTCACTACTCTTATTATTATCAATCTAACTCATATTATTAGCCATATTATGCTTAAATGATAGATAGAACGACAATTACTGTACTTATTACTCTTATCATTATCGATCTAACTCATATTATTAGCCATATAATGCTTATATGATCGATAGAACGACAAATACTATACTTATTACTCTTATTATTATCAATCTAACTCATATTATTAACCATATTATGCTAATATGATCGATAGAACGACAATTACTATACTTATTACACTCACTAGTATCAATCTAACTCATATTATTAGCCATATTATGCTTAAATTATCGATAGAACGACAATTACTATACTTATTACTCTTATTATTATGAATCTAACTCATATTATTAACCATATTATGCAGATATGATCGATAGAACTACAATTACTATACTAGTTACTCTTATTATTATCAATCTAACTCATATTATTAGCCATATTATGCTTATATGATCGACAGAATGAGAATTACTATACTCACTACTCTTAGTATTATCAATCTAACACATATTATTAGCCATATTATGGTTATATTATCGATAGAACGACAATTACTAAATTTATTACTGTTATTATTATCAATCTAACTCATATTATTAGCCATATTATGCTTAAATGATCGATAGAACGACAATTACTATACTTATTACTCTTATTATTATCAATCTAACTCATATTGTTAGCCATATTATGCGTATATGATCGATAGAATGACAATTACTATACTCACTACTCTTATTATTATCAATCTAACTCATATTGTTAGCCATATTATGCTGATATGATCGATAGAACGACATTCACTATACTTATTACACTCACTAGTACCAATATAACTCATATTATTTACCATATTATGCAGATATGATCGATAGAACGACAATTACTATACTCACTACTCTTATTATTATCAATCTAACTCATATTGTTAGCCATATTATGCTGATATGATCGATAGAACGACATTCACTATACTTATTACACTCACTAGTATCAATATAACTCATATTATTTACCATATTATGCAGATATGATCGATAGAACGACAATTTCTATACTTATTACTCTTATTATTATCATTCTAACTCATATTATTAACCATATTATGCAGATATGATCGATAGAACGACAATTACTATACTCATTACTCTTATTACTATCAATCTAACTCATATTATTAGCCATATTATGCTTATATGATCGATAGAACGACAATTACTATACTCACTACTCTTAGTATTATCAATCTAACTCATATTATTAGCCATATTATGCTTATATGATCAATAGAACGACAATTACTATACTCACTACTCTTAGTATTATCAATCTAACTCATATTATTAGCCATATTATGCTTAAATGATCGATAGAACGACAATTGCTATACTCACTACTCTTATTATTATCAATCTAACTCATATTATTAGCCATATTATGCTTAAATGATCGATAGAACGACAATTACTATACTCACTACTCTTATTATTATCAACCTAACTCATATTATTAGCCATGTTATGCTTATATGATCGATAGAACGACAATTACTATACTTATTATTCTTATTATTATCAATCTAACTCATATTATTAGCCATATTATGCAAATTTGATCGATAGAACGACAATCACTATACTTATTACACTTATTATTATCAACCTAACTCATATTATTAGCCATATTATGCTTATATTATCGATAGAACGACAATTACTATACTTATTACTGTTATTATTATCAATCTAACTCATATAATTAACCATGTTATGCTTATATGATCGACAGAACGACAATTACTGTACTTATTACTCTTATCATTATCGATCTAACTCATATTATTAGCCATATAATGCTTATATGATCGATAGAACGACAAATACTATACTTATTACTCTTATTATTATCAATCTAACTCATATTATTAACCATATTATGCGGATAAGATCGATAGCACGACATTTACTATACCTATTACTCTTATTATTATCAACCTAACTCATATTATTAGCCATATTATGCTTAAATGATCGATAGAACGACAATTACTATACTTATTACTCTTACTATTATCAATCTAACTCATATTGTTAGCCATATTATGCGTATATGATCGATAGAATGACAATTACTATACTCACTACTCTTATTATTATCAATCTAACTCATATTGTTAGCCATATTATGCTGATATGATCGATAGAACGACATTCACTATACTTATTACACTCACTAGTATCAATATAACTCATATTATTTACCATATTATGCAGATATGATCGATAGAACGACAATTACTATACTTATTACTCTTATTATTATCATTCTAACTCATATTATTAACCATATTATGCAGATATGATCGATAGAACGACAATTACTATACTCATTACTTTTATTACTATCAATCTAACTCATATTATTAGCCATATTATGCTTATATGATCGATAGAACGACAATTACTATACTCACTACTCTTAGTATTATCAATCTAACTCATAGTATTAGCCATATTATTCTTATATTATCGATAGAACGACAATTACTATACATATTACGATCATTGTTATCAATCTAACTCATATTATTAACCATATTATGCAAATTTGATCGATAGAACGACAATCACTATAATTATTACTCTTATTATTATCAACCTAACTCATATTATTAGCCATATTATGCTTATATGATCGATAGAACGACAACTACTATACTCACTACTCTTAGTATTATCAATCTAACTCTTATTATTATTAGCCATATTATGCTTAAATGATCGATAGAACGACAATTACTATACTTATTATTCTTATTATTATCAATCTAACTCATATTATTAGCCATATTATGCAAATTTGATCGATAGAACGACAATCACTATACTTATTACACTTATTATTATCAACCTAACTCATATTATTAGCCATATTATGCTTATATTATCGATAGAACGACAATTACTATACTTATTACTGTTATTATTATCAATCTAACTCATATAATTAACCATATTATGCTTATATGATCGACAGAACGACAATTACTGTACTTATTACTCTTATCATTATCGATCTAACTCATATTATTAGCCATATAATGATTATATGATCGATAGAACGACAAATACTATACTTATTACTCTTATTATTATCAATCTAACTCATATTATTAACCATATTATGCGGATAAGATCGATAGCACGACATTTACTATACCTATTACCCTTATTATTATCAACCTAACTCATATTATTAGCCATATTATGCTTAAATGATCGATAGAACGACAATTACTATACTCATTACTCTTATTATTATGAATCTAACTCATATTATTAACCATATTATGCAGATATGATCGATAGAACTACAATTACTATACTCACTACTCTTATTATTGTCAATCTAACTCATATTATTAGCCATATTATGCTTAAATGATCGATAGAACGACAATTACTATACTCACTACTCTTATTATTATCAATCTAACTCATATTATTAGCCATATTATGCAGATATGATCGATAGAACTACAATTACTATACTCACTACTCTTATTATTATCAATCTAACTCATATTATTAGCCATATTATGCTTAAATGATCGATAGAACGACAATTACTATACCTATTACTCTTATTATTATCAATCTAACTCATATTATTAACCATATTATGCAGATAAGATCGATAGCACGACATTTACTATACCTATTACTCTTATTATTATCAACCTAACTCATATTAGTAGCCATATTATGCTTATATGATCGATAGAACGACAATTACTATACTTATTACACTCACTGTTATCAATCTAACTCATATTATTAACCATATTATGCAAATTTGATCGATAGAACGACAATCACTATACTTATTACTCTTATTATTATCAACCTATCTCATATTATTAGCCATATTATGCTTAAATGATCGATAGAACGACAATTACTATACTTATTACTCTTATTATTATGAATGTAACTCATATTATTAACCATATTATGCAGATATGATCGATAGAACTACAATTACTATACTCACTACTCTTATTTTTGTCAATCTAACTCATATTATTAGCCATATTATGCAGATATGGTCGATAGAACTACAATTACTATACTTATTACTCTTATTATTATCAATCTAACTCATATTATTAGCCATATTATGCTTAAATGATCGATAGAACGACAATTACTATACTCACTACTCTTATTATTATCAACCTAACTCATATTATTAGCCATGTTATTCTTAAATGATCGATAGAACGACAATTACTATACTCACTACTCTTATTATTATCAATCTAACTCATATTATTAGCCATATTATGCTTAAATGATAGATAGAACGACAATTACTATACTCACTACTCTTATTATTATCAACCTAACTCATATTATTAGCCATGTTATGCTTATATGATCGATAGAACGACAATTACTATCCTTATTATTCTTATTATTATCAATCTAACTCATATTATTAGCCATATTATGCAAATTTGATCGATAGAACGACAATCACTATACTTATTACTCTTATTATTATCAACCTAACTCATATTATTAGCCATATTATGCTTATATTATCGATAGAACGACAATTACTATACTTATTACTGTTATTATTATCAATCTAACTCATATAATTAACCATATTATTCTTATATGATCGACAGAACGACAATTACTGTACTTATTACTCTTATCATTATCGATCTAACTCATATTATTAGCCATATAATGCTTATATGATCGATAGAACGACAAATACTATACTTATTACTCTTATTATTATCAATCTAACTCATATTATTAACCATATTATGCTAATATGATCGATAGAACGACAATTACTATACTTATTACACTCACTAGTATCAATCTAACTCATATTATTAGCCATATTATGCTTAAATTATCGATAGAACGACAATTACTATACTTATTACTCTTATTATTATGAATCTAACTCATATTATTAACCATATTATGCAGATATGATCGATAGAACTACAATTACTATACTAGTTACTCTTATTATTATCAATCTAACTCATATTATTAGCCATATTATGCTTATATGATCGACAGAATGAGAATTACTATACTCACTACTCTTAGTATTATCAATCTAACACATATTATTAGCCATATTATGGTTATATTATCGATAGAACGACAATTACTAAATTTATTACTGTTATTATTATCAATCTAACTCATATTATTAGCCATATTATGCTTAAATGATCGATAGAACGACAATTACTATACTTATTACTCTTATTATTATCAATCTAACTCATATTGTTAGCCATATTATGCGTATATGATCGATAGAATGACAATTACTATACTCACTACTCTTATTATTATCAATCTAACTCATATTGTTAGCCATATTATGCTGATATGATCGATAGAACGACATTCACTATACTTATTACACTCACTAGTACCAATATAACTCATATTATTTACCATATTATGCAGATATGATCGATAGAACGACAATTACTATACTCACTACTCTTATTATTATCAATCTAACTCATATTGTTAGCCATATTATGCTGATATGATCGATAGAACGACATTCACTATACTTATTACACTCACTAGTATCAATATAACTCATATTATTTACCATATTATGCAGATATGATCGATAGAACGACAATTTCTATACTTATTACTCTTATTATTATCATTCTAACTCATATTATTAACCATATTATGCAGATATGATCGATAGAACGACAATTACTATACTCATTACTCTTATTACTATCAATCTAACTCATATTATTAGCCATATTATGCTTATATGATCGATAGAACGACAATTACTATACTCACTACTCTTAGTATTATCAATCTAACTCATATTATTAGCCATATTATGCTTATATGATCAATAGAACGACAATTACTATACTCACTACTCTTAGTATTATCAATCTAACTCATATTATTAGCCATATTATGCTTAAATGATCGATAGAACGACAATTGCTATACTCACTACTCTTATTATTATCAATCTAACTCATATTATTAGCCATATTATGCTTAAATGATCGATAGAACGACAATTACTATACTCACTACTCTTATTATTATCAACCTAACTCATATTATTAGCCATGTTATGCTTATATGATCGATAGAACGACAATTACTATACTTATTATTCTTATTATTATCAATCTAACTCATATTATTAGCCATATTATGCAAATTTGATCGATAGAACGACAATCACTATACTTATTACACTTATTATTATCAACCTAACTCATATTATTAGCCATATTATGCTTATATTATCGATAGAACGACAATTACTATACTTATTACTGTTATTATTATCAATCTAACTCATATAATTAACCATGTTATGCTTATATGATCGACAGAACGACAATTACTGTACTTATTACTCTTATCATTATCGATCTAACTCATATTATTAGCCATATAATGCTTATATGATCGATAGAACGACAAATACTATACTTATTACTCTTATTATTATCAATCTAACTCATATTATTAACCATATTATGCGGATAAGATCGATAGCACGACATTTACTATACCTATTACTCTTATTATTATCAACCTAACTCATATTATTAGCCATATTATGCTTAAATGATCGATAGAACGACAATTACTATACTTATTACTCTTACTATTATCAATCTAACTCATATTGTTAGCCATATTATGCGTATATGATCGATAGAATGACAATTACTATACTCACTACTCTTATTATTATCAATCTAACTCATATTGTTAGCCATATTATGCTGATATGATCGATAGAACGACATTCACTATACTTATTACACTCACTAGTATCAATATAACTCATATTATTTACCATATTATGCAGATATGATCGATAGAACGACAATTACTATACTTATTACTCTTATTATTATCATTCTAACTCATATTATTAACCATATTATGCAGATATGATCGATAGAACGACAATTACTATACTCATTACTTTTATTACTATCAATCTAACTCATATTATTAGCCATATTATGCTTATATGATCGATAGAACGACAATTACTATACTCACTACTCTTAGTATTATCAATCTAACTCATAGTATTAGCCATATTATTCTTATATTATCGATAGAACGACAATTACTATACATATTACGATCATTGTTATCAATCTAACTCATATTATTAACCATATTATGCAAATTTGATCGATAGAACGACAATCACTATAATTATTACTCTTATTATTATCAACCTAACTCATATTATTAGCCATATTATGCTTATATGATCGATAGAACGACAACTACTATACTCACTACTCTTAGTATTATCAATCTAACTCTTATTATTATTAGCCATATTATGCTTAAATGATCGATAGAACGACAATTACTATACTTATTACCATTATTATTATGAATCTAACTCATATTATTAACCATATTATGCAGATATGGTCGATAGAACTACAATTACTATACTCATTACTCTAATTATTATCAATCTAACTCATATTATTTGCCATATTATGCTTATATGATCAATAGAACGACAATTACTATACTCACTACTCTTAGTATTATCAATCTAACTCATATTATTAGCCATATTATGCTTATATTATCGATAGAACGACAATTACTATACTTATTACTGTTATTATTATAAATCTAACTCATATTATTAGCCATATTATGCTTATATGATCGACAGAACGACAATTACTATACTTATTACTGTTATTATTATCAATCTAACTCATATTATTAGCCATATTATGCTTAAATGATCGATAGAACGACAATTACTATACCTATTACTCTTATTATTATCAATCTAACTCATATTATTAACCATATTATGCAGATAAGATCGATAGCACGACATTTACTATACCTATTACTCTTATTATTATCAACCTAACTCATATTATTAGCCATATTATGCTTAAATGATCGATAGAACGACAATTACTATACTCACTACTCTTAGTATTATCACTCTAACTCATATTATTAGCCATATTATGCTTATATGATCGATAGAACGACAATTACTATACTTATTACTCTTATTATTATCAATCTAACTCATATTATTAGCCATATTATGCAGATATGATCGATAGAACTACAATTACTATACTCACTACTCTTATTATTATCAATCTAACTCATATTATTAGCCATATTATGCTTAAATGATCGATAGAACGACAATTACTATACCTATTACTCTTATTATTATCAATCTAACTCATATTATTAACCATATTATGCAGATAAGATCGATAGCACGACATTTACTATACCTATTACTCTTATTATTATCAACCTAACTCATATTATTAGCCATATTATGCTTATATGATCGATAGAACGACAATTACTATGCTTATTACACTCACTGCTATCAATCTAACTCATATTATTAACCATATTATGCAAATTTGATCGATAGAACGACAATCACTATACTTATTACTCTTATTATTATCAACCTAACTCATATTATTAGCCATATTATGCTTATATGATCGATAGAACGACAATTACTATACTCACTACTCCTAGTATTATCAATCTAACTCATATTATTAGCCATATTATGCTTAAATGATCGATAGAACGACAATTGCTATACTCACTACTCTTATTATTATCAATCTAACTCATATTATTAGCCATATTATGCTTAAATGATCGATAGAACGACAATTACTATACTCACTACTCTTATTATTATCAACCTAACTCATATTATTAGCCATGTTATGCTTATATGATCGATAGAACGACAATTACTATACTTATTATTCTTATTATTATCAATCTAACTCATATTATTAGCCATATTATGCAAATTTGATCGATAGAACGACAATCACTATACTTATTACTCTTATTATTATCAACCTAACTCATATTATTAGCCATATTATGCTTATATGATCGATAGAACGACAATTACTATACTCACTACTCTTAGTATTATCAATCTAACTCATATTATTAGCCATATTATGCTTAAATGATCGATAGAACGACAATTGCTATACTCACTACTCTTATTATTATCAATCTAACTCATATTATTAGCCATATTATGCTTAAATGATCGATAGAACGACAATTACTATACTCACTACTATTATTATTATCAACCTAACTCATATTATTAGCCATGTTATGCTTATATGATCGATAGAACGACAATTACTATACTTATTATTCTTATTATTATCAATCTAACTCATATTATTAGCCATATTATGCAAATTTGATCGATAGAACGACAATCACTATACTTATTACACTTATTATTATCAACCTAACTCATATTATTAGCCATATTATGCTTATATTATCGATAGAACGACAATTACTATACTTATTACTGTTATCATTATCGATCTAACTCATATTATTAGCCATATAATGCTTATATGATCGATAGAACGACAAATACTATACTTATTACTCTTATTATTATCAATCTAACTCATATTATTAACCATATTATGCGGATAAGATCGATAGCACGACATTTACTATACCTATTACTCTTATTATTATCAACCTAACTCATATTATTAGCCATATTATGCTTAAATGATCGATAGAACGACAATTACTATACTTATTACTCTTATTATTATCAATCTAACTCATATTGTTAGCCATATTATGCGTATATGATCGATAGAATGACGATTACTATACTCACTACTCTTATTATTATCAATCTAACTCATATTGTTAGCCATATTATGCTGATATGATCGATAGAACGACAATTACTATACTTATTATTCTTATTATTATCAATCTAACTCATATTATTAGCCATATTATGCAAATTTGATCGATAGAACGACAATTACTATACTTATTACTCTTATTATTATCATTCTAACTCATATTATTAACCATATTATGCAGATATGATCGATAGAACGACAATTACTATACTCATTACTCTTATTACTATCAATCTAACTCATATTATTAGCCATATTATGCTTATATGATCGATAGAACGACAATTACTATACTCACTACTCTTAGTATTATCAATCTAACTCATATTATTAGCCATATTATGCTTATATTATCGATAGAACGACAATTACTATACATATTACACTCATTGTTATCAATCTAACTCATATTATTAACCATATTATGCAAATTTGATCGATAGAACGACAATCACTATAATTATTACTCTTATTATTATCAACCTAACTCATATTATTAGCCATATTATGCTTATATGATCGATAGAACGACAACTACTATACTCACTACTCTTAGTATTATCAATCTAACTCTTATTATTATTAGCCATATTATGCTTAAATGATCGATAGAACGACAATTACTATACTTATTACCATTATTATTATGAATCTAACTCATATTATTAACCATATTATGCAGATATGGTCGATAGAACTACAATTACTATACTCATTACTCTAATTATTATCAATCTAACTCATATTATTTGCCATATTATGCTTATATGATCAATAGAACGACAATTACTATACTCACTACTCTTAGTATTATCAATCTAACTCATATTATTAGCCATATTATGCTTATATTATCGATAGAACGACAATTACTATACTTATTACTGTTATTATTATAAATCTAACTCATATTATTAGCCATATTATGCTTATATGATCGACAGAACGACAATTACTATACTTATTACTGTTATTATTATCAATCTAACTCATATTATTAGCCATATTATGCTTAAATGATCGATAGAACGACAATTACTATACCTATTACTCTTATTATTATCAATCTAACTCATATTATTAACCATATTATGCAGATAAGATCGATAGCACGACATTTACTATACCTATTACTCTTATTATTATCAACCTAACTCATATTATTAGCCATATTATGCTTAAATGATCGATAGAACGACAATTACTATACTCACTACTCTTAGTATTATCACTCTAACTCATATTATTAGCCATATTATGCTTATATGATCGATAGAACGACAATTACTATACTTATTACTCTTATTATTATCAATCTAACTCATATTATTAGCCATATTATGCAGATATGATCGATAGAACTACAATTACTATACTCACTACTCTTATTATTATCAATCTAACTCATATTATTAGCCATATTATGCTTAAATGATCGATAGAACGACAATTACTATACCTATTACTCTTATTATTATCAATCTAACTCATATTATTAACCATATTATGCAGATAAGATCGATAGCACGACATTTACTATACCTATTACTCTTATTATTATCAACCTAACTCATATTATTAGCCATATTATGCTTATATGATCGATAGAACGACAATTACTATACTTATTACACTCACTGCTATCAATCTAACTCATATTATTAACCATATTATGCAAATTTGATCGATAGAACGACAATCACTATACTTATTACTCTTATTATTATCAACCTATCTCATATTATTAGCCATATTATGCTTATATGATCGATAGAACGACAATTACTATACTCACTACTCCTAGTATTATCAATCTAACTCATATTATTAGCCATATTATGCTTAAATGATCGATAGAACGACAATTGCTATACTCACTACTCTTATTATTATCAATCTAACTCATATTATTAGCCATATTATGCTTAAATGATCGATAGAACGACAATTACTATACTCACTACTCTTATTATTATCAACCTAACTCATATTATTAGCCATGTTATGCTTATATGATCGATAGAACGACAATTACTATACTTATTATTCTTATTATTATCAATCTAACTCATATTATTAGCCATATTATGCAAATTTGATCGATAGAACGACAATCACTATACTTATTACACTTATTATTATCAACCTAACTCATATTATTAGCCATATTATGCTTATATTATCGATAGAACGACAATTACTATACTTATTACTGTTATTATTATCAATCTAACTCATATAATTAACCATGTTATGCTTATATGATCGACAGAACGACAATTACTGTACTTATTACTCTTATCATTATCGATCTAACTCATATTATTAGCCATATAATGCTTATATGATCGATAGAACGACAAATACTATACTTATTACGCTTATTATTATCAATCTAACTCATATTGTTAGCCATATTATGCGTATATGATCGATAGAATGACAATTACTATACTCACTACTCTTATTATTATCAATCTAACTCATATTGTTAGCCATATTATGCTGATATGATCGATAGAACGACATTCACTATACTTATTACACTCACTAGTATCAATATAACTCATATTATTTACCATATTATGCAGATATGATCGATAGAACGACAATTACTATACTTATTACTCTTATTATTATCATTCTAACTCATATTATTAACCATATTATGCAGATATGATCGATAGAACGACAATTACTATACTCATTACTCTTATTACTATCAATCTAACTCATATTATTAGCCATATTATGCTTATATGATCGATAGAACGACAATTACTATACTCACTACTCTTAGTATTATCAATCTAACTCATATTATTAGCCATATTATGCTTATATTATCGATAGAACGACAATTACTATACATATTACACTCATTGTTATCAATCTAACTCATATTATTAACCATATTATGCAAATTTGATCGATAGAACGACAATCACTATAATTATTACTCTTATTATTATCAACCTAACTCATATTATTAGCCATATTATGCTTATATGATCGATAGAACGACAACTACTATACTCACTACTCTTAGTATTATCAATCTAACTCTTATTATTATTAGCCATATTATGCTTAAATGATCGATAGAACGACAATTACTATACTTATTACCATTATTATTATGAATCTAACTCATATTATTAACCATATTATGCAGATATGGTCGATAGAACTACAATTACTATACTCATTACTCTAATTATTATCAATCTAACTCATATTATTTGCCATATTATGCTTATATGATCAATAGAACGACAATTACTATACTCACTACTCTTAGTATTATCAATCTAACTCATATTATTAGCCATTATATGCTTATATTATCGATAGAACGACAATTACTATACTTATTACTGTTATTATTATAAATCTAACTCATATTATTAGCCATATTATGCTTATATGATCGACAGAACGACAATTACTATACTTATTACTCTTAGTATTATCACTCTAACTCATATTATTAGCCATATTATGCTTATATGATCGATAGAACGACAATTACTATACTTATTACTCTTATTATTATCAATCTAACTCATATTATTAGCCATATTATGCAGATATGATCGATAGAACTACAATTACTATACTCACTACTCTTATTATTATCAATCTAACTCATATTATTAGCCATATTATGCTTAAATGATCGATAGAACGACAATTACTATACCTATTACTCTTATTATTATCAATCTAACTCATATTATTAACCATATTATGCAGATAAGATCGATAGCACGACATTTACTATACCTATTACTCTTATTATTATCAACCTAACTCATATTATTAGCCATATTATGCTTATATGATCGATAGAACGACAATTACTATACTTATTACACTCACTGCTATCAATCTAACTCATATTATTAACCATATTATGCAAATTTGATCGATAGAACGACAATCACTATACTTATTACTCTTATTATTATCAACCTATCTCATATTATTAGCCATATTATGCTTATATGATCGATAGAACGACAATTACTATACTCACTACTCCTAGTATTATCAATCTAACTCATATTATTAGCCATATTATGCTTAAATGATCGATAGAACGACAATTGCTATACTCACTACTCTTATTATTATCAATCTAACTCATATTATTAGCCATATTATGCTTAAATGATCGATAGAACGACAATTACTATACTCACTACTCTTATTATTATCAACCTAACTCATATTATTAGCCATGTTATGCTTATATGATCGATAGAACGACAATTACTATACTTATTATTCTTATTATTATCAATCTAACTCATATTATTAGCCATATTATGCAAATTTGATCGATAGAACGACAATCACTATACTTATTACACTTATTATTATCAACCTAACTCATATTATTAGCCATATTATGCTTATATTATCGATAGAACGACAATTACTATGCTTATTACACTCACTGCTATCAATCTAACTCATATTATTAACCATATTATGCAAATTTGATCGATAGAACGACAATCACTATACTTATTACTCTTATTATTATCAACCTAACTCATATTATTAGCCATATTATGCTTATATGATCGATAGAACGACAATTACTATACTCACTACTCCTAGTATTATCAATCTAACTCATATTATTAGCCATATTATGCTTAAATGATCGATAGAACGACAATTGCTATACTCACTACTCTTATTATTATCAATCTAACTCATATTATTAGCCATATTATGCTTAAATGATCGATAGAACGACAATTACTATACCTATTACTCTTATTATTATCAATCTAACTCATATTATTAACCATATTATGCAGATAAGATCGATAGCACGACATTTACTATACCTATTACTCTTATTATTATCAACCTAACTCATATTATTAGCCATATTATGCTTATATGATCGATAGAACGACAATTACTATGCTTATTACACTCACTGCTATCAATCTAACTCATATTATTAACCATATTATGCAAATTTGATCGATAGAACGACAATCACTATACTTATTACTCTTATTATTATCAACCTAACTCATATTATTAGCCATATTATGCTTATATGATCGATAGAACGACAATTACTATACTCACTACTCCTAGTATTATCAATCTAACTCATATTATTAGCCATATTATGCTTAAATGATCGATAGAACGACAATTGCTATACTCACTACTCTTATTATTATCAATCTAACTCATATTATTAGCCATATTATGCTTAAATGATCGATAGAACGACAATTACTATACTCACTACTCTTATTATTATCAACCTAACTCATATTATTAGCCATGTTATGCTTATATGATCGATAGAACGACAATTACTATACTTATTATTCTTATTATTATCAATCTAACTCATATTATTAGCCATATTATGCAAATTTGATCGATAGAACGACAATCACTATACTTATTACTCTTATTATTATCAACCTAACTCATATTATTAGCCATATTATGCTTATATGATCGATAGAACGACAATTACTATACTCACTACTCTTAGTATTATCAATCTAACTCATATTATTAGCCATATTATGCTTAAATGATCGATAGAACGACAATTGCTATACTCACTACTCTTATTATTATCAATCTAACTCATATTATTAGCCATATTATGCTTAAATGATCGATAGAACGACAATTACTATACTCACTACTATTATTATTATCAACCTAACTCATATTATTAGCCATGTTATGCTTATATGATCGATAGAACGACAATTACTATACTTATTATTCTTATTATTATCAATCTAACTCATATTATTAGCCATATTATGCAAATTTGATCGATAGAACGACAATCACTATACTTATTACACTTATTATTATCAACCTAACTCATATTATTAGCCATATTATGCTTATATTATCGATAGAACGACAATTACTATACTTATTACTGTTATCATTATCGATCTAACTCATATTATTAGCCATATAATGCTTATATGATCGATAGAACGACAAATACTATACTTATTACTCTTATTATTATCAATCTAACTCATATTATTAACCATATTATGCGGATAAGATCGATAGCACGACATTTACTATACCTATTACTCTTATTATTATCAACCTAACTCATATTATTAGCCATATTATGCTTAAATGATCGATAGAACGACAATTACTATACTTATTACTCTTATTATTATCAATCTAACTCATATTGTTAGCCATATTATGCGTATATGATCGATAGAATGACGATTACTATACTCACTACTCTTATTATTATCAATCTAACTCATATTGTTAGCCATATTATGCTGATATGATCGATAGAACGACAATTACTATACTTATTATTCTTATTATTATCAATCTAACTCATATTATTAGCCATATTATGCAAATTTGATCGATAGAACGACAATTACTATACTTATTACTCTTATTATTATCATTCTAACTCATATTATTAACCATATTATGCAGATATGATCGATAGAACGACAATTACTATACTCATTACTCTTATTACTATCAATCTAACTCATATTATTAGCCATATTATGCTTATATGATCGATAGAACGACAATTACTATACTCACTACTCTTAGTATTATCAATCTAACTCATATTATTAGCCATATTATGCTTATATTATCGATAGAACGACAATTACTATACATATTACACTCATTGTTATCAATCTAACTCATATTATTAACCATATTATGCAAATTTGATCGATAGAACGACAATCACTATAATTATTACTCTTATTATTATCAACCTAACTCATATTATTAGCCATATTATGCTTATATGATCGATAGAACGACAACTACTATACTCACTACTCTTAGTATTATCAATCTAACTCTTATTATTATTAGCCATATTATGCTTAAATGATCGATAGAACGACAATTACTATACTTATTACCATTATTATTATGAATCTAACTCATATTATTAACCATATTATGCAGATATGGTCGATAGAACTACAATTACTATACTCATTACTCTAATTATTATCAATCTAACTCATATTATTTGCCATATTATGCTTATATGATCAATAGAACGACAATTACTATACTCACTACTCTTAGTATTATCAATCTAACTCATATTATTAGCCATATTATGCTTATATTATCGATAGAACGACAATTACTATACTTATTACTGTTATTATTATAAATCTAACTCATATTATTAGCCATATTATGCTTATATGATCGACAGAACGACAATTACTATACTTATTACTGTTATTATTATCAATCTAACTCATATTATTAGCCATATTATGCTTAAATGATCGATAGAACGACAATTACTATACCTATTACTCTTATTATTATCAATCTAACTCATATTATTAACCATATTATGCAGATAAGATCGATAGCACGACATTTACTATACCTATTACTCTTATTATTATCAACCTAACTCATATTATTAGCCATATTATGCTTAAATGATCGATAGAACGACAATTACTATACTCACTACTCTTAGTATTATCACTCTAACTCATATTATTAGCCATATTATGCTTATATGATCGATAGAACGACAATTACTATACTTATTACTCTTATTATTATCAATCTAACTCATATTATTAGCCATATTATGCAGATATGATCGATAGAACTACAATTACTATACTCACTACTCTTATTATTATCAATCTAACTCATATTATTAGCCATATTATGCTTAAATGATCGATAGAACGACAATTACTATACCTATTACTCTTATTATTATCAATCTAACTCATATTATTAACCATATTATGCAGATAAGATCGATAGCACGACATTTACTATACCTATTACTCTTATTATTATCAACCTAACTCATATTATTAGCCATATTATGCTTATATGATCGATAGAACGACAATTACTATACTTATTACACTCACTGCTATCAATCTAACTCATATTATTAACCATATTATGCAAATTTGATCGATAGAACGACAATCACTATACTTATTACTCTTATTATTATCAACCTATCTCATATTATTAGCCATATTATGCTTATATGATCGATAGAACGACAATTACTATACTCACTACTCCTAGTATTATCAATCTAACTCATATTATTAGCCATATTATGCTTAAATGATCGATAGAACGACAATTGCTATACTCACTACTCTTATTATTATCAATCTAACTCATATTATTAGCCATATTATGCTTAAATGATCGATAGAACGACAATTACTATACTCACTACTCTTATTATTATCAACCTAACTCATATTATTAGCCATGTTATGCTTATATGATCGATAGAACGACAATTACTATACTTATTATTCTTATTATTATCAATCTAACTCATATTATTAGCCATATTATGCAAATTTGATCGATAGAACGACAATCACTATACTTATTACACTTATTATTATCAACCTAACTCATATTATTAGCCATATTATGCTTATATTATCGATAGAACGACAATTACTATACTTATTACTGTTATTATTATCAATCTAACTCATATAATTAACCATGTTATGCTTATATGATCGACAGAACGACAATTACTGTACTTATTACTCTTATCATTATCGATCTAACTCATATTATTAGCCATATAATGCTTATATGATCGATAGAACGACAAATACTATACTTATTACGCTTATTATTATCAATCTAACTCATATTGTTAGCCATATTATGCGTATATGATCGATAGAATGACAATTACTATACTCACTACTCTTATTATTATCAATCTAACTCATATTGTTAGCCATATTATGCTGATATGATCGATAGAACGACATTCACTATACTTATTACACTCACTAGTATCAATATAACTCATATTATTTACCATATTATGCAGATATGATCGATAGAACGACAATTACTATACTTATTACTCTTATTATTATCATTCTAACTCATATTATTAACCATATTATGCAGATATGATCGATAGAACGACAATTACTATACTCATTACTCTTATTACTATCAATCTAACTCATATTATTAGCCATATTATGCTTATATGATCGATAGAACGACAATTACTATACTCACTACTCTTAGTATTATCAATCTAACTCATATTATTAGCCATATTATGCTTATATTATCGATAGAACGACAATTACTATACATATTACACTCATTGTTATCAATCTAACTCATATTATTAACCATATTATGCAAATTTGATCGATAGAACGACAATCACTATAATTATTACTCTTATTATTATCAACCTAACTCATATTATTAGCCATATTATGCTTATATGATCGATAGAACGACAACTACTATACTCACTACTCTTAGTATTATCAATCTAACTCTTATTATTATTAGCCATATTATGCTTAAATGATCGATAGAACGACAATTACTATACTTATTACCATTATTATTATGAATCTAACTCATATTATTAACCATATTATGCAGATATGGTCGATAGAACTACAATTACTATACTCATTACTCTAATTATTATCAATCTAACTCATATTATTTGCCATATTATGCTTATATGATCAATAGAACGACAATTACTATACTCACTACTCTTAGTATTATCAATCTAACTCATATTATTAGCCATTATATGCTTATATTATCGATAGAACGACAATTACTATACTTATTACTGTTATTATTATAAATCTAACTCATATTATTAGCCATATTATGCTTATATGATCGACAGAACGACAATTACTATACTTATTACTCTTAGTATTATCACTCTAACTCATATTATTAGCCATATTATGCTTATATGATCGATAGAACGACAATTACTATACTTATTACTCTTATTATTATCAATCTAACTCATATTATTAGCCATATTATGCAGATATGATCGATAGAACTACAATTACTATACTCACTACTCTTATTATTATCAATCTAACTCATATTATTAGCCATATTATGCTTAAATGATCGATAGAACGACAATTACTATACCTATTACTCTTATTATTATCAATCTAACTCATATTATTAACCATATTATGCAGATAAGATCGATAGCACGACATTTACTATACCTATTACTCTTATTATTATCAACCTAACTCATATTATTAGCCATATTATGCTTATATGATCGATAGAACGACAATTACTATACTTATTACACTCACTGCTATCAATCTAACTCATATTATTAACCATATTATGCAAATTTGATCGATAGAACGACAATCACTATACTTATTACTCTTATTATTATCAACCTATCTCATATTATTAGCCATATTATGCTTATATGATCGATAGAACGACAATTACTATACTCACTACTCCTAGTATTATCAATCTAACTCATATTATTAGCCATATTATGCTTAAATGATCGATAGAACGACAATTGCTATACTCACTACTCTTATTATTATCAATCTAACTCATATTATTAGCCATATTATGCTTAAATGATCGATAGAACGACAATTACTATACTCACTACTCTTATTATTATCAACCTAACTCATATTATTAGCCATGTTATGCTTATATGATCGATAGAACGACAATTACTATACTTATTATTCTTATTATTATCAATCTAACTCATATTATTAGCCATATTATGCAAATTTGATCGATAGAACGACAATCACTATACTTATTACACTTATTATTATCAACCTAACTCATATTATTAGCCATATTATGCTTATATTATCGATAGAACGACAATTACTATACTTATTACTGTTATTATTATCAATCTAACTCATATAATTAACCATGTTATGCTTATATGATCGACAGAACGACAATTACTGTACTTATTACTCTTATCATTATCGATCTAACTCATATTATTAGCCATATAATGCTTATATGATCGATAGAACGACAAATACTATACTTATTACGCTTATTATTATCAATCTAACTCATATTGTTAGCCATATTATGCGTATATGATCGATAGAATGACAATTACTATACTCACTACTCTTATTATTATCAATCTAACTCATATTGTTAGCCATATTATGCTGATATGATCGATAGAACGACATTCACTATACTTATTACACTCACTAGTATCAATATAACTCATATTATTTACCATATTATGCAGATATGATCGATAGAACGACAATTACTATACTTATTACTCTTATTATTATCATTCTAACTCATATTATTAACCATATTATGCAGATATGATCGATAGAACGACAATTACTATACTCATTACTCTTATTACTATCAATCTAACTCATATTATTAGCCATATTATGCTTATATGATCGATAGAACGACAATTACTATACTCACTACTCTTAGTATTATCAATCTAACTCATATTATTAGCCATATTATGCTTATATTATCGATAGAACGACAATTACTATACATATTACACTCATTGTTATCAATCTAACTCATATTATTAACCATATTATGCAAATTTGATCGATAGAACGACAATCACTATAATTATTACTCTTATTATTATCAACCTAACTCATATTATTAGCCATATTATGCTTATATGATCGATAGAACGACAACTACTATACTCACTACTCTTAGTATTATCAATCTAACTCTTATTATTATTAGCCATATTATGCTTAAATGATCGATAGAACGACAATTACTATACTTATTACCATTATTATTATGAATCTAACTCATATTATTAACCATATTATGCAGATATGGTCGATAGAACTACAATTACTATACTCATTACTCTAATTATTATCAATCTAACTCATATTATTTGCCATATTATGCTTATATGATCAATAGAACGACAATTACTATACTCACTACTCTTAGTATTATCAATCTAACTCATATTATTAGCCATTATATGCTTATATTATCGATAGAACGACAATTACTATACTTATTACTGTTATTATTATAAATCTAACTCATATTATTAGCCATATTATGCTTATATGATCGACAGAACGACAATTACTATACTTATTACTGTTATTATTATCAATCTAACTCATATTATTAGCCATCTTATGCTTAAATGATCGATAGAACGACAATTACTATACCTATTACTCTTATTATTATCAATCTAACTCATATTATTAACCATATTATGCAGATAAGATCGATAGCACGACATTTACTATACCTATTACTCTTATTATTATCAACCTAACTCATATTATTAGCCATATTATGCTTAAATGATCGATAGAACGACAATTACTATACTTATTACTCTTATTATTATCAATCTAACTCATATTGTTAGCCATATTATGCGTATATGATCGATAGAATGACAATTACTATACTCACTACTCTTATTATTATCAATCTAACTCATATTGTTAGCCATATTATGCTGATATGATCGATAGAACGACATTCACTATACTTATTACACTCACTAGTACCAATATAACTCATATTATTTACCATATTATGCAGATATGATCGATAGAACGACAATTACTATACTCACTACTCTTATTATTATCAATCTAACTCATATTGTTAGCCATATTATGCTGATATGATCGATAGAACGACATTCACTATACTTATTACACTCACTAGTATCAATATAACTCATATTATTTACCATATTATGCAGATATGATCGATAGAACGACAATTTCTATACTTATTACTCTTATTATTATCATTCTAACTCATATTATTAACCATATTATGCAGATATGATCGATAGAACGACAATTACTATACTCATTACTCTTATTACTATCAATCTAACTCATATTATTAGCCATATTATGCTTATATGATCGATAGAACGACAATTACTATACTCACTACTCTTAGTATTATCAATCTAACTCATATTATTAGCCATATTATGCTTATATGATCAATAGAACGACAATTACTATACTCACTACTCTTAGTATTATCAATCTAACTCATATTATTAGCCATATTATGCTTAAATGATCGATAGAACGACAATTGCTATACTCACTACTCTTATTATTATCAATCTAACTCATATTATTAGCCATATTATGCTTAAATGATCGATAGAACGACAATTACTATACTCACTACTCTTATTATTATCAACCTAACTCATATTATTAGCCATGTTATGCTTATATGATCGATAGAACGACAATTACTATACTTATTATTCTTATTATTATCAATCTAACTCATATTATTAGCCATATTATGCAAATTTGATCGATAGAACGACAATCACTATACTTATTACACTTATTATTATCAACCTAACTCATATTATTAGCCATATTATGCTTATATTATCGATAGAACGACAATTACTATACTTATTACTGTTATTATTATCAATCTAACTCATATAATTAACCATGTTATGCTTATATGATCGACAGAACGACAATTACTGTACTTATTACTCTTATCATTATCGATCTAACTCATATTATTAGCCATATAATGCTTATATGATCGATAGAACGACAAATACTATACTTATTACTCTTATTATTATCAATCTAACTCATATTATTAACCATATTATGCGGATAAGATCGATAGCACGACATTTACTATACCTATTACTCTTATTATTATCAACCTAACTCATATTATTAGCCATATTATGCTTAAATGATCGATAGAACGACAATTACTATACTTATTACTCTTACTATTATCAATCTAACTCATATTGTTAGCCATATTATGCGTATATGATCGATAGAATGACAATTACTATACTCACTACTCTTATTATTATCAATCTAACTCATATTGTTAGCCATATTATGCTGATATGATCGATAGAACGACATTCACTATACTTATTACACTCACTAGTATCAATATAACTCATATTATTTACCATATTATGCAGATATGATCGATAGAACGACAATTACTATACTTATTACTCTTATTATTATCATTCTAACTCATATTATTAACCATATTATGCAGATATGATCGATAGAACGACAATTACTATACTCATTACTCTTATTACTATCAATCTAACTCATATTATTAGCCATATTATGCTTATATGATCGATAGAACGACAATTACTATACTCACTACTCTTAGTATTATCAATCTAACTCATAGTATTAGCCATATTATTCTTATATTATCGATAGAACGACAATTACTATACATATTACGATCATTGTTATCAATCTAACTCATATTATTAACCATATTATGCAAATTTGATCGATAGAACGACAATCACTATAATTATTACTCTTATTATTATCAACCTAACTCATATTATTAGCCATATTATGCTTATATGATCGATAGAACGACAACTACTATACTCACTACTCTTAGTATTATCAATCTAACTCTTATTATTATTAGCCATATTATGCTTAAATGATCGATAGAACGACAATTACTATACTTATTACCATTATTATTATGAATCTAACTCATATTATTAACCATATTATGCAGATATGGTCGATAGAACTACAATTACTATACTCATTACTCTAATTATTATCAATCTAACTCATATTATTTGCCATATTATGCTTATATGATCAATAGAACGACAATTACTATACTCACTACTCTTAGTATTATCAATCTAACTCATATTATTAGCCATATTATGCTTATATTATCGATAGAACGACAATTACTATACTTATTACTGTTATTATTATAAATCTAACTCATATTATTAGCCATATTATGCTTATATGATCGACAGAACGACAATTACTATACTTATTACTGTTATTATTATCAATCTAACTCATATTATTAGCCATATTATGCTTAAATGATCGATAGAACGACAATTACTATACCTATTACTCTTATTATTATCAATCTAACTCATATTATTAACCATATTATGCAGATAAGATCGATAGCACGACATTTACTATACCTATTACTCTTATTATTATCAACCTAACTCATATTATTAGCCATATTATGCTTAAATGATCGATAGAACGACAATTACTATACTCACTACTCTTAGTATTATCACTCTAACTCATATTATTAGCCATATTATGCTTATATGATCGATAGAACGACAATTACTATACTTATTACTCTTATTATTATCAATCTAACTCATATTATTAGCCATATTATGCAGATATGATCGATAGAACTACAATTACTATACTCACTACTCTTATTATTATCAATCTAACTCATATTATTAGCCATATTATGCTTAAATGATCGATAGAACGACAATTACTATACCTATTACTCTTATTATTATCAATCTAACTCATATTATTAACCATATTATGCAGATAAGATCGATAGCACGACATTTACTATACCTATTACTCTTATTATTATCAACCTAACTCATATTATTAGCCATATTATGCTTATATGATCGATAGAACGACAATTACTATGCTTATTACACTCACTGCTATCAATCTAACTCATATTATTAACCATATTATGCAAATTTGATCGATAGAACGACAATCACTATACTTATTACTCTTATTATTATCAACCTAACTCATATTATTAGCCATATTATGCTTATATGATCGATAGAACGACAATTACTATACTCACTACTCCTAGTATTATCAATCTAACTCATATTATTAGCCATATTATGCTTAAATGATCGATAGAACGACAATTGCTATACTCACTACTCTTATTATTATCAATCTAACTCATATTATTAGCCATATTATGCTTAAATGATCGATAGAACGACAATTACTATACTCACTACTCTTATTATTATCAACCTAACTCATATTATTAGCCATGTTATGCTTATATGATCGATAGAACGACAATTACTATACTTATTATTCTTATTATTATCAATCTAACTCATATTATTAGCCATATTATGCAAATTTGATCGATAGAACGACAATCACTATACTTATTACTCTTATTATTATCAACCTAACTCATATTATTAGCCATATTATGCTTATATGATCGATAGAACGACAATTACTATACTCACTACTCTTAGTATTATCAATCTAACTCATATTATTAGCCATATTATGCTTAAATGATCGATAGAACGACAATTGCTATACTCACTACTCTTATTATTATCAATCTAACTCATATTATTAGCCATATTATGCTTAAATGATCGATAGAACGACAATTACTATACTCACTACTATTATTATTATCAACCTAACTCATATTATTAGCCATGTTATGCTTATATGATCGATAGAACGACAATTACTATACTTATTATTCTTATTATTATCAATCTAACTCATATTATTAGCCATATTATGCAAATTTGATCGATAGAACGACAATCACTATACTTATTACACTTATTATTATCAACCTAACTCATATTATTAGCCATATTATGCTTATATTATCGATAGAACGACAATTACTATACTTATTACTGTTATCATTATCGATCTAACTCATATTATTAGCCATATAATGCTTATATGATCGATAGAACGACAAATACTATACTTATTACTCTTATTATTATCAATCTAACTCATATTATTAACCATATTATGCGGATAAGATCGATAGCACGACATTTACTATACCTATTACTCTTATTATTATCAACCTAACTCATATTATTAGCCATATTATGCTTAAATGATCGATAGAACGACAATTACTATACTTATTACTCTTATTATTATCAATCTAACTCATATTGTTAGCCATATTATGCGTATATGATCGATAGAATGACGATTACTATACTCACTACTCTTATTATTATCAATCTAACTCATATTGTTAGCCATATTATGCTGATATGATCGATAGAACGACAATTACTATACTTATTATTCTTATTATTATCAATCTAACTCATATTATTAGCCATATTATGCAAATTTGATCGATAGAACGACAATTACTATACTTATTACTCTTATTATTATCATTCTAACTCATATTATTAACCATATTATGCAGATATGATCGATAGAACGACAATTACTATACTCATTACTCTTATTACTATCAATCTAACTCATATTATTAGCCATATTATGCTTATATGATCGATAGAACGACAATTACTATACTCACTACTCTTAGTATTATCAATCTAACTCATATTATTAGCCATATTATGCTTATATTATCGATAGAACGACAATTACTATACATATTACACTCATTGTTATCAATCTAACTCATATTATTAACCATATTATGCAAATTTGATCGATAGAACGACAATCACTATAATTATTACTCTTATTATTATCAACCTAACTCATATTATTAGCCATATTATGCTTATATGATCGATAGAACGACAACTACTATACTCACTACTCTTAGTATTATCAATCTAACTCTTATTATTATTAGCCATATTATGCTTAAATGATCGATAGAACGACAATTACTATACTTATTACCATTATTATTATGAATCTAACTCATATTATTAACCATATTATGCAGATATGGTCGATAGAACTACAATTACTATACTCATTACTCTAATTATTATCAATCTAACTCATATTATTTGCCATATTATGCTTATATGATCAATAGAACGACAATTACTATACTCACTACTCTTAGTATTATCAATCTAACTCATATTATTAGCCATATTATGCTTATATTATCGATAGAACGACAATTACTATACTTATTACTGTTATTATTATAAATCTAACTCATATTATTAGCCATATTATGCTTATATGATCGACAGAACGACAATTACTATACTTATTACTGTTATTATTATCAATCTAACTCATATTATTAGCCATATTATGCTTAAATGATCGATAGAACGACAATTACTATACCTATTACTCTTATTATTATCAATCTAACTCATATTATTAACCATATTATGCAGATAAGATCGATAGCACGACATTTACTATACCTATTACTCTTATTATTATCAACCTAACTCATATTATTAGCCATATTATGCTTAAATGATCGATAGAACGACAATTACTATACTCACTACTCTTTGTATTATCACTCTAACTCATATTATTAGCCATATTATGCTTATATGATCGATAGAACGACAATTACTATACTTATTACTCTTATTATTATCAATCTAACTCATATTATTAGCCATATTATGCAGATATGATCGATAGAACTACAATTACTATACTCACTACTCTTATTATTATCAATCTAACTCATATTATTAGCCATATTATGCTTAAATGATCGATAGAACGACAATTACTATACCTATTACTCTTATTATTATCAATCTAACTCATATTATTAACCATATTATGCAGATAAGATCGATAGCACGACATTTACTATACCTATTACTCTTATTATTATCAACCTAACTCATATTATTAGCCATATTATGCTTATATGATCGATAGAACGACAATTACTATACTTATTACACTCACTGCTATCAATCTAACTCATATTATTAACCATATTATGCAAATTTGATCGATAGAACGACAATCACTATACTTATTACTCTTATTATTATCAACCTATCTCATATTATTAGCCATATTATGCTTATATGATCGATAGAACGACAATTACTATACTCACTACTCCTAGTATTATCAATCTAACTCATATTATTAGCCATATTATGCTTAAATGATCGATAGAACGACAATTGCTATACTCACTACTCTTATTATTATCAATCTAACTCATATTATTAGCCATATTATGCTTAAATGATCGATAGAACGACAATTACTATACTCACTACTCTTATTATTATCAACCTAACTCATATTATTAGCCATGTTATGCTTATATGATCGATAGAACGACAATTACTATACTTATTATTCTTATTATTATCAATCTAACTCATATTATTAGCCATATTATGCAAATTTGATCGATAGAACGACAATCACTATACTTATTACACTTATTATTATCAACCTAACTCATATTATTAGCCATATTATGCTTATATTATCGATAGAACGACAATTACTATACTTATTACTGTTATTATTATCAATCTAACTCATATAATTAACCATGTTATGCTTATATGATCGACAGAACGACAATTACTGTACTTATTACTCTTATCATTATCGATCTAACTCATATTATTAGCCATATAATGCTTATATGATCGATAGAACGACAAATACTATACTTATTACGCTTATTATTATCAATCTAACTCATATTGTTAGCCATATTATGCGTATATGATCGATAGAATGACAATTACTATACTCACTACTCTTATTATTATCAATCTAACTCATATTGTTAGCCATATTATGCTGATATGATCGATAGAACGACATTCACTATACTTATTACACTCACTAGTATCAATATAACTCATATTATTTACCATATTATGCAGATATGATCGATAGAACGACAATTACTATACTTATTACTCTTATTATTATCATTCTAACTCATATTATTAACCATATTATGCAGATATGATCGATAGAACGACAATTACTATACTCATTACTCTTATTACTATCAATCTAACTCATATTATTAGCCATATTATGCTTATATGATCGATAGAACGACAATTACTATACTCACTACTCTTAGTATTATCAATCTAACTCATATTATTAGCCATATTATGCTTATATTATCGATAGAACGACAATTACTATACATATTACACTCATTGTTATCAATCTAACTCATATTATTAACCATATTATGCAAATTTGATCGATAGAACGACAATCACTATAATTATTACTCTTATTATTATCAACCTAACTCATATTATTAGCCATATTATGCTTATATGATCGATAGAACGACAACTACTATACTCACTACTCTTAGTATTATCAATCTAACTCTTATTATTATTAGCCATATTATGCTTAAATGATCGATAGAACGACAATTACTATACTTATTACCATTATTATTATGAATCTAACTCATATTATTAACCATATTATGCAGATATGGTCGATAGAACTACAATTACTATACTCATTACTCTAATTATTATCAATCTAACTCATATTATTTGCCATATTATGCTTATATGATCAATAGAACGACAATTACTATACTCACTACTCTTAGTATTATCAATCTAACTCATATTATTAGCCATTATATGCTTATATTATCGATAGAACGACAATTACTATACTTATTACTGTTATTATTATAAATCTAACTCATATTATTAGCCATATTATGCTTATATGATCGACAGAACGACAATTACTATACTTATTACTGTTATTATTATCAATCTAACTCATATTATTAGCCATCTTATGCTTAAATGATCGATAGAACGACAATTACTATACCTATTACTCTTATTATTATCAATCTAACTCATATTATTAGCCATATTATGCTTAAATGATCGATAGAACGACAATTACTATACCTATTACTCTTATTATTATCAACCTAACTCATATTATTAGCCATATTATGCTTATATGATCGATAGAACGACAATTACTATACTTATTACACTCACTGCTATCAATCTAACTCATATTATTAACCATATTATGCAAATTTGATCGATAGAACGACAATCACTATACTTATTACTCTTATTATTATCAACCTAACTCATATTATTAGCCATATTATGCTTATATGATCGATAGAACGACAATTACTATACTCACTACTCTTAGTATTATCAATCTAACTCATATTATTAGCCATATTATGCTTAAATGATCGATAGAACGACAATTGCTATACTCACTACTCTTATTATTATCAATCTAACTCATATTATTAGCCATATTATGCTTAAATGATCGATAGAACGACAATTACTATACTCACTACTCTTATTATTATCAACCTAACTCATATTATTAGCCATGTTATGCTTATATGATCGATAGAACGACAATTACTATACTTATTATTCTTATTATTATCAATCTAACTCATATTATTAGCCATATTATGCAAATTTGATCGATAGAACGACAATCACTATACTTATTACACTTATTATTATCAACCTAACTCATATTATTAGCCATATTATGCTTATATTATCGATAGAACGACAATTACTATACTTATTACTGTTATTATATCAATCTAACTCATATAATTAACCATGTTATGCTTATATGATCGACAGAACGACAATTACTGTACTTATTACTCTTATCATTATCGATCTAACTCATATTATTAGCCATATAATGCTTATATGATCGATAGAACGACAAATACTATACTTATTACTCTTATTATTATCAATCTAACTCATATTATTAACCATATTATGCTAATATGATCGATAGAACGACAATTACTATACTTATTACACTCACTAGTATCAATCTAACTCATATTATTAGCCATATTATGCTTAAATGATCGATAGAACGACAATTACTATACTTATTACTCTTATTATTATGAATCTAACTCATATTATTAACCATATTATGCAGATATGATCGATAGAACTACAATTACTATACTAGTTACTCTTATTATTATCAATCTAACTCATATTATTAGCCATATTATGCTTATATGATCGACAGAATGAGAATTACTATACTCACTACTCTTAGTATTATCAATCTAACACATATTATTAGCCATATTATGGTTATATTATCGATAGAACGACAATTACTAAATTTATTACTGTTATTATTATCAATCTAACTCATATTATTAGCCATATTATGCTTAAATGATCGATAGAACGACAATTACTATACTTATTACTCTTATTATTATCAATCTAACTCATATTGTTAGCCATATTATGCGTATATGATCGATAGAATGACAATTACTATACTCACTACTCTTATTATTATCAATCTAACTCATATTGTTAGCCATATTATGCTGATATGATCGATAGAACGACATTCACTATACTTATTACACTCACTAGTATCAATATAACTCATATTATTTACCATATTATGCAGATATGATCGATAGAACGACAATTACTATACTTATTACTCTTATTATTATCATTCTAACTCATATTATTAGCCATATTATGCTTATATGATCGATAGAACGACAACTACTATACTCACTACTCTTAGTATTATCAATCTAACTCTTATTATTATTAGCCATATTATGCTTAAATGATCGATAGAACGACAATTACTATACTTATTACCATTATTATTATGAATCTAACTCATATTATTAACCATATTATGCAGATATGGTCGATAGAACTACAATTACTATACTCATTACTCTAATTATTATCAATCTAACTCATATTATTTGCCATATTATGCTTATATGATCAATAGAACGACAATTACTATACTCACTACTCTTAGTATTATCAATCTAACTCATATTATTAGCCATATTATGCTTATATTATCGATAGAACGACAATTACTATACTTATTACTGTTATTATTATAAATCTAACTCATATTATTAGCCATATTATGCTTATATGATCGACAGAACGACAATTACTATACTTATTACTGTTATTATTATCAATCTAACTCATATTATTAGCCATATTATGCTTAAATGATCGATAGAACGACAATTACTATACCTATTACTCTTATTATTATCAATCTAACTCATATTATTAACCATATTATGCAGATAAGATCGATAGCACGACATTTACTATACCTATTACTCTTATTATTATCAACCTAACTCATATTATTAGCCATATTATGCTTAAATGATCGATAGAACGACAATTACTATACTCACTACTCTTAGTATTATCACTCTAACTCATATTATTAGCCATATTATGCTTATATGATCGATAGAACGACAATTACTATACTTATTACTCTTATTATTATCAATCTAACACATATTATTAGCCATATTATGCAGATATGATCGATAGAACTACAATTACTATACTCACTACTCATTATTATCAATCTAACTCATATTATTAGCCATATTATGCTTAAATGATCGATAGAACGACAATTACTATACTTATTATTCTTATTATTATCAATCTAACTCATATTATTAGCCATATTATGCAAATTTGATCGATAGAACGACAATCACTATACCTATTACACTTATTATTATCAACCTAACTAATATTATTAGCCATATTATGCTTATATTATCGATAGAACGACAATTACTATACTTATTACTGTTATTATTATCAATCTAACTCATATAATTAACCATATTATGCTTATATGATCGACAGAACGACAATTACTGTACTTATTACTCTTATCATTATCGATCTAACTCATATTATTAGCCATATAATGCTTATATGATCGATAGAACGACAAATACTATACTTATTACTCTTATTATTATCAATCTAACTCATATTATTAACCATATTATGCAGATATGATCGATAGAACGACAATTACTATACTCATTACTCTTATTACTATCAATCTAACTCATATTATTAGCCATATTATGCTTATATGATCGATAGAACGACAATTACTATACTCACTACTCTTAGTATTATCAATCTAACTCATATTATTAGCCATATTATGCTTATATTATCGATAGAACGACAATTACTATACATATTACACTCATTGTTATCAATCTAACTCATATTATTAACCATATTATGCGAATTTGATCGATAGAACGACAATCACTATAATTATTACTCTTATTATTATCAACCTAACTCATATTATTAGCCATATTATGCTTATATGATCGATAGAACGACAACTACTATACTCACTACTCTTAGTATTATCAATCTAACTCTTATTATTATTAGCCATATTATGCTTAAATGATCGATAGAACGACAATTACTATACTTATTACCATTATTATTATGAATCTAACTCATATTATTAACCATATTATGCAGATATGGTCGATAGAACTACAATTACTATACTCATTACTCTAATTATTATCAATCTAACTCATATTATTTGCCATATTATGCTTATATGATCAATAGAACGACAATTACTATACTCACTACTCTTAGTATTATCAATCTAACTCATATTATTAGCCATATTATGCTTATATTATCGATAGAACGACAATTACTATACTTATTACTGTTATTATTATAAATCTAACTCATATTATTAGCCATATTATGCTTATATGATCGACAGAACGACAATTACTATACTTATTACTGTTATTATTATCAATCTAACTCATATTATTAGCCATATTATGCTTAAATGATCGATAGAACGACAATTACTATACCTATTACTCTTATTATTATCAATCTAACTCATATTATTAACCATATTATGCAGATAAGATCGATAGCACGACATTTACTATACCTATTACTCTTATTATTATCAACCTAACTCATATTATTAGCCATATTATGCTTAAATGATCGATAGAACGACAATTACTATACTCACTACTCTTAGTATTATCACTCTAACTCATATTATTAGCCATATTATGCTTATATGATCGATTAGAACGACAATTACTATACTTATTACTCTTATTATTATCAATCTAACTCATATTATTAGCCATATTATGCAGATATGATCGATAGAACTACAATTACTATACTCACTACTCTTATTATTATCAATCTAACTCATATTATTAGCCATATTATGCTTAAATGATCGATAGAACGACAATTACTATACCTATTACTCTTATTATTATCAATCTAACTCATATTATTAACCATATTATGCAGATAAGATCGATAGCACGACATTTACTATACCTATTACTCTTATTATTATCAACCTAACTCATATTATTAGCCATATTATGCTTATATGATCGATAGAACGACAATTACTATACTTATTACACTCACTGCTATCAATCTAACTCATATTATTAACCATATTATGCAAATTTGATCGATAGAACGACAATCACTATACTTATTACTCTTATTATTATCAACCTATCTCATATTATTAGCCATATTATGCTTATATGATCGATAGAACGACAATTACTATACTCACTACTCCTAGTATTATCAATCTAACTCATATTATTAGCCATATTATGCTTAAATGATCGATAGAACGACAATTGCTATACTCACTACTCTTATTATTATCAATCTAACTCATATTATTAGCCATATTATGCTTAAATGATCGATAGAACGACAATTACTATACTCACTACTCTTATTATTATCAACCTAACTCATATTATTAGCCATGTTATGCTTATATGATCGATAGAACGACAATTACTATACTTATTATTCTTATTATTATCAATCTAACTCATATTATTAGCCATATTATGCAAATTTGATCGATAGAACGACAATCACTATACTTATTACACTTATTATTA
>NW_027474556.1:0-36835 GCF_050947335.1 Megachile rotundata
ATGATCGACAGAACGACAATTACTATACTTATTACACTCACTGTTATCAATCTAATTCATATTATTAACCATATTATGCAAATTTGATCGGTAGAACGACAATTACTATACTTGTTATTCTTATTTTTATCAACCTAACCCATATTATTAGCCATATTATGCTTAAATGATCGATCGAACGACAATTACTATACTTATTACTCTTATTATTATCAATCTAACTCATATTATTAGCAATATTATGCTTAAATGATCGATAGAACGACAATTACTATACTTATTACTCTTATTATTATCAACCTAACTCAAATTATTGGCCATATTATGCTTAAATGATCGATAGAACGACAATTACTATACTTATTACTCTTATTATTATCAACCTAACTCATATTATTGGCCATATTATGCTTAAATGATCGATAGAACGACAATTACTATACTTATTTCTCTTATTATTAAGAATCTAACTCATATTATTAACCATATTATGCAGATATGATCGATAGAACTACAATTACTATACTCATTACTCTTATTATTATCAATCTAACTCATATTATTAGCCATATTATGCTTATATGATCGATAGAATGAGAATTACTATGGTCACTACTCTTAGTATTATCAATCTAACTCATATTATTAGCCATATTATGCTTATATGATCGATTGAACGAAAATTACTATACTCACTACTCTTAGTATTATCAATCTAACTCATATTATTAGCCATATTATGCTTATATTATCGATAGAACGACAATTACTGTACATATTACTGTTATTATTATCAATCTAACTCATATTATTAGCAATATGATGCTTAAATGATCGATAGGACGAGAATTACTATACTCACTACTCTTAGTATTATCAATCTAACTCATCTTATTAGCCATATTATGCTTATATGATCGATAGAACGAGAATTACTATACTCACTACTCTTAGCATTATCAATCTAACTCATATTATTAGCCATATTATGCTTATATGATCGATGGAACGACAATAACTATACTTATTACTTTTATTATTATCAATCTAACTCATATTATTAGCCATATTATGCTTATATGATCGATAGAACGAGAATTACTATACTCACTACTCTTAGTATTATCAATCTAACTCATATTATTAGCCACATTATGCTTATATTATCGATCGAACGACAATTACTATACTTATTACTCTTATTATTATCAATCTAACTCATATTATTAGCCATATTATGCTTAAATGATCGATAGAACGACAATTACTATACTTGTTATTCTTATTTTTATCAACCTAACCCATATTATTAGCCATATTATGCTTAAATGATCGATAGAACGACAATTACTATACTTATTACTCTTATTATTATCAATCTAACTCATATTATTAGCCATATTATGCTTATATGATCGATAGAACGAGAATTACTACACTCACTACTCTTAGTATTATCAATCTAACTCATATTATTAGCCACATTATGCTTATATTATCGATCGAACGACAATTACTATACTTATTACTCTTATTATTATCAATCTAACTCATATTATTAGCCATATTATGCTTAAATGATCGATAGAACGACAATTACTATACTTATTACTCCTATTATTATGAATCTAACTCATATTATTAACCATATTATGCAGATATGATCGATAGAACTACAATTACTATACTCATTACTCTTATTATTATCAATCTAACTCATATTATTAGCCATATTATGCTTATATGATCGATGGGACGAGAATTACTATACTCACTACTCTTAGTATTATCAATCTAACTCATATTATTAGCCATATTATGCTTATATGATCGATAGAACGACAATTACTATACTTATTACTCTTATTATTATCAATCTAACTCATATTATTAGCCATATTATGCTTATATGATCGATGGAACGAGAATTACTATACTCACTACTCTTAGTATCATCAATCTAACTCATACTATTAGCCATATTATGCTTATATGATCGATAGAACGACAATTACTATACTTATTACTCTGATTATTATCAATCTAACTCATATTATTAGCCATATTATGCTTATATGATCAATAGAATGAGAATTACTATACTCACTACTCTTAGTATTATCAATCTAACTCATATTATTAGCCATATTATGCTTATATGATCGATAGAACGACAATTACTATACTTATTACTCTTATTATTATCAACCTAACTCATATTATTAGCCATATTATGCTTAAATGATCGATAGAACGACAATTACTATACTTATTACTCTTATTATTATCAATCTAACTCATATTATTAGCCATATTATGCTTATATGATCGACAGAACGACAATTACTATACTTATTACACTCACTGTTATCAATCTAATTCATATTATTAACCATATTATGCAAATTTGATCGGTAGAACGACAATTACTATACTTATTACTCTTATTATTATCAATCTAACTCATATTATTAGCCATATTATGCTTATATTATCGATAGAACGACAATTACTGTACATATTACTGTTATTATTATCAATCTAACTCATATTATTAGCCATATGATGCTTAAATGATCGATAGAACGACAATTACTATACTTATTACTCTGATTATTATCAATCTAACTCATATTATTAGCCATATTATGCTTATATGATCGATAGAACGAGAATTACTATACTCACTACTCTTAGCATTATCAATCTAACTCATATTATTAGCCATATTATGCTTATATGATCGATGGAACGACAATTACTATACTTATTACTTTTATTATTATCAATCTAACTCATATTATTAGCCATATTATGCTTATATGATCGATAGAACGAGAATTACTATACTCACTGCTCTTAGTATTATCAATCTAACTCATATTATTAGCCACATTATGCTTATATTATCGATCGAACGACAATTACTATACTTATTACTCTTATTATTATCAATCTAACTCATATTATTAGCCATATTATGCTTATATGATCGATAGAACGACAATTACTATACTTATTACTCTTATTATTATCAATCTAACTCATATTATCAGCCATATTATGCTTATATGATCGATAGAATGAGAATTACTATGGTCACTACTCTTAGTATTATCAATCTAACTCATATTATTAGCCATATTATGCTTATATGATCGATTGAACGAAAATTACTATACTCACTACTCTTAGTATTATTAGTCTAACTCATATTATTAGCCATATTATGCTTATATTATCGATAGAACGACAATTACTGTACATATTACTGTTATTATTATCAATCTAACTCATATTATTAGCCATATGATGCTTAAATGATCGATAGAACGACAATTACTATACTTATTACTCTGATTATTATCAATCTAACTCATATTATTAGCCATATTATGCTTATATGATCGATAGAACGAGAATTACTATACTCACTACTCTTAGTATTATCAATCTAACTCATATTATTAGCCATATTATGCTTATATGATCGATAGAACGACAATTACTATACTTATTACTCTTATTATTATCAACCTAACTCATATTATTAGCCATATTATGCTTAAATGATCGATAGAACGACAATTACTATACTTATTACTCTTATTATTATCAATCTAACTCATATTATTAGCCATATTATGCTTATATGATCGACAGAACGACAATTACTATACTTATTACACTCACTGTTATCAATCTAATTCATATTATTAACCATATTATGCAAATTTGACCGGTAGAACGACAATTACTATACTTATTACTCTTATTATTATCAATCTAACTCATATTATTAGCCATATTATGCTTATATGATCGATAGAATGAGAATTACTATGGTCACTACTCTTAGTATTATCAATCTAACTCATATTATCAGCCATATTATGCTTATATGATCGATTGAACGAAAATTACTATACTCACTACTCTTAGTATTATTAATCTAACTCATATTATTAGCCATATTATGCTTATATTATCGATAGAACGACAATTACTGTACATATTACTGTTATTATTATCAATCTAACTCATATTATTAGCCATATGATGCTTAAATGATCGATAGAACGACAATTACTATACTTATTACTCTTATTATTATCAATCTAACTCATATTATTAGCCATATTATGCTTATATGATCGATAGAACGAGAATTACTATACTCACTACTCTTAGTATTATCAATCTAACTCATATTATTAGCCATATTATGCTTATATGATCGATGGAACGACAATTACTATACTTATTACTTTTATTATTATCAATCTAACTCATATTATTAGCCATATTAGGCTTATATGATCGACAGAACGACAATTACTATACTTATTACACTCACTGTTATCAATCTAATTCATATTATTAACCATATTATGCAAATTGATCGGTAGAACGACAATTACTATACTTATTACTCTTATTATTATCAACCTAACTCATAGTATTGGCCATATTATGCTTAAATGATCGATAGAACGACAATTACTATACTTATTACTCTTATTATTATCAATCTAACTCATATTATTAGCCATATTATGCTTATATGATCGACAGAACGACAATTACTATACTTATTACACTCACTGTTATCAATCTAATTCATATTATTAACCATATTATGCAAATTTGATCGGTAGAACGACAATTACTATACTTATTACTCTTATTATTATCAATCTAACTCATAATATTAGCCATATTATGCTTATATGATCGATAGAATGAGAATTACTATGGTCACTACTCTTAGTATTATCAATCTAACTCATATTATTAGCCATATTATGCTTATATGATCGATGGGACGAGAATTACTATACTCACTACTCTTAGTATTATCAATCTAACTCATATTATTAGCCATATTATGCTTATATGATCGATAGAACGACAATTACTATACTTATTACTCTTATTATTATCAATCTAACTCATATTATTAGCCATATTATGCTTATATGATCGATAGAACGAGAATTACTATACTCACTACTCTTAGTATCATCAATCTAACTCATATTATTAGCCATATTATGCTTATATGATCGATAGAACGACAATTACTATACTTATTACTCTTATTATTATCAATCTAACTCATATTATTAGCCATATTATGCTTATATGATCGATAGAATGAGAATTACTATACTCACTACTCTTAGTATTATCAATCTAACTCATATTATTAGCCATATTATGCTTATATGATCAATGGAACGACAATTACTATACTTATTACTTTTATTATTATCAATCTAACTCATATTATTAGCCATATTATGCTTATATGATCGATAGAACGAGAATTACTATACTCACTACTCTTAGTATTATCAATCTAACTCATATTATTAGCCATATTATGCTTATATGATCGATGGAACGACAATTACTATACTTATTACTTTTATTATTATCAATCTAACTCATATTATTAGCCATATTATGCTTATATGATCGATAGAACGAGAATTACTATACTCACTACTCTTAGTATTATCAATCTAACTCATATTATTAGCCACATTATGCTTATATTATCGATCGAACGACAATTACTATACTTATTACTCTTATTATTATCAATCTAACTCATATTATTAGCAATATTATGCTTAAATGATCGATAGAACGACAATTACTATACTTATTACTCTTATTATTATCAACCTAACTCAAATTATTGGCCATATTATGCTTAAATGATCGATAGAACGACAATTACTATACTTATTACTCTTATTATTATCAACCTAACTCATATTATTGGCCATATTATGCTTAAATGATCGATAGAACGACAATTACTATACTTATTTCTCTTATTATTAAGAATCTAACTCATATTATTAACCATATTATGCAGATATGATCGATAGAACTACAATTACTATACTCATTACTCTTATTATTATCAATCTAACTCATATTATTAGCCATATTATGCTTATATGATCGATGGGACGAGAATTACTATACTCACTACTCTTAGTATTATCAATCTAACTCATATTATTAGCCATATTATGCTTATATGATCGATAGAACGACAATTACTATACTTATTACTCTTATTATTATCAATCTAACTCATATTATTAGCCATATTATGCTTATATGATCGATGGAACGAGAATTACTATACTCACTACTCTTAGTATCATCAATCTAACTCATATTATTAGCCATATTATGCTTATATGATCGATAGAACGACAATTACTATACTTATTACTCTGATTATTATCAATCTAACTCATATTATTAGCCATATTATGCTTATATGATCAATAGAATGAGAATTACTATACTCACTACTCTTAGTATTATCAATCTAACTCATATTATTAGCCATATTATGCTTATATGATCGATAGAACGACAATTACTATACTTATTACTCTTATTATTATCAACCTAACTCATATTATTAGCCATATTATGCTTAAATGATCGACAGAACGACAATTACTATACTTATTACACTCACTGTTATCAATCTAATTCATATTATTAACCATATTATGCAAATTTGACCGGTAGAACGACAATTACTATACTTATTACTCTTATTATTATCAATCTAACTCATATTATTAGCCATATTATGCTTATATGATCGACAGAACGACAATTACTATACTTATTACACTCACTGTTATCAATCTAATTCATATTATTAACCATATTATGCAAATTTGATCGGTAGAACGACAATTACTATACTTATTACTCTTATTATTATCAATCTAACTCATATTATTAGCCATATTATGCTTATATTATCGATAGAATGAGAATTACTATGGTCACTACTCTTAGTATTATCAATCTAACTCATATTATTAGCCATATTATGCTTATATGATCGATGGGACGAGAATTACTATACTCACTACTCTTAGTATCATCAATCTAACTCATATTATTAGCCATATTATGCTTATATGATCGATAGAACGACAATTACTATACTTATTACTCTTATTATTATCAATCTAACTCATATTATTAGCCATATTATGCTTATATGATCGATAGAATGAGAATTACTATACTCACTACTCTTAGTATTATCAATCTAACTCATATTATTAGCCATATTATGCTTATATGATCGATAGAACGACAATTACTATACTTATTACTCTTATTATTATCAACCTAACTCATATTATTGGCCATATTATGCTTAAATGACCGGTAGAACGACAATTACTATACTTATTACTCTTATTATTATCAATCTAACTCATATTATTAGCCATATTATGCTTATATGATCGATAGAATGAGAATTACTATGGTCACTACTCTTAGTATTATCAATCTAACTCATATTATTAGCCATATTATGCTTATATGATCGATTGAACGAAAATTACTATACTCACTACTCTTAGTATTATTAGTCTAACTCATATTATTAGCCATATTATGCTTATATTATCGATAGAACGACAATTACTGTACATATTACTGTTATTATTATCAATCTAACTCATATTATTAGCCATATGATGCTTAAATGATCGATAGAACGACAATTACTATACTTATTACTCTTATTATTATCAATCTAACTCATACTATTAGCCATATTATGCTTATATGATCGATTGAACGAAAATTACTATACTCACTACTCTTAGTATTATTAGTCTAACTCATATTATTAGCCATATTATGCTTATATTACCGATAGAACGACAATTACTGTACATATTACTGTTATTATTCTCAATCTAACTCATATTATTAGCCATATGATGCTTAAATGATCGATAGAACGACAATTACTATACTTATTACTCTGATTATTATCAATCTAACTCATATTATTAGCCATATTATGCTTATATGATCGATAGAACGAGAATTACTATACTCACTACTCTTAGTATTATCAATCTAACTCATATTATTAGCCATATTATGCTTATATGATCGATGGAACGACAATTACTATACTTATTACTTTTATTATTATCAATCTAACTCATATTATTAGCCATATTATGCTTATATGATCGACAGAACGACAATTACTATACTTATTACACTCACTGTTATCAATCTAATTCATATTATTAACCATATTATGCAAATTTGATCGGTAGAACGACAATTACTATACTTATTACTCTTATTATTATCAATCTAACTCATATTATTAGCCATATTATGCTTATATTATCGATAGAATGAGAATTACTATGGTCACTACTCTTAGTATTATCAATCTAACTCATATTATTAGCCATATTATGCTTATATGATCGACAGAACGACAATTACTATACTTATTACACTCACTGTTATCAATCTAATTCATATTATTAACCATATTATGCAAATTTGATCGGTAGAACGACAATTACTATACTCATTACTCTTATTATTATCAATCTAACTCATATTATTAGCCATATTATGCTTATATCATCGATGGGACGAGAATTACTATACTCACTACTCTTAGTATTATCAATCTAACTCATATTATTAGCCATATTATGCTTATATGATCGATAGAACGACAATTACTATACTTATTACTCTTATTATTATCAATCTAACTCATATTATTAGCCATATTATGCTTATATGATCGATGGAACGAGAATTACTATACTCACTACTCTTAGTATCATCAATCTAACTCATATTATTAGCCATATTATGCTTATATGATCGATAGAACGACAATTACTATACTTATTACTCTTATTATTATGAATCTAACTCATATTATTAACCATATTATGCAGATATGATCGATAGAACTACAATTACTATACTCATTACTCTTATTATTATCAATCTAACTCATATTATTAGCCATATTATGCTTATATGATCGATGGGACGAGAATTACTATACTCACTACTCTTAGTATTATCAATCTAACTCATATTATTAGCCATATTATGCTTATATGATCGATAGAACGACAATTACTATACTTATTACTCTTATTATTATCAATCTAACTCATATTATTAGCCATATTATGCTTATATGATCGATGGAACGAGAATTACTATACTCACTACTCTTAGTATCATCAATCTAACTCATATTATTAGCCATATTATGCTTATATGATCGATAGAACGACAATTACTATACTTATTACTCTGATTATTATCAATCTAACTCATATTATTAGCCATATTATGCTTATATGATCAATAGAATGAGAATTACTATACTCACTACTCTTAGTATTATCAATCTAACTCATATTATTAGCCATATTATGCTTATATGATCGATAGAACGACAATTACTATACTTATTACTCTTATTATTATCAACCTAACTCATATTATTAGCCATATTATGCTTAAATGATCGACAGAACGACAATTACTATACTTATTACACTCACTGTTATCAATCTAATTCATATTATTAACCATATTATGCAAATTTGACCGGTAGAACGACAATTACTATACTTATTACTCTTATTATTATCAATCTAACTCATATTATTAGCCATATTATGCTTATATGATCGACAGAACGACAATTACTATACTTATTACACTCACTGTTATCAATCTAATTCATATTATTAACCATATTATGCAAATTTGATCGGTAGAACGACAATTACTATACTTATTACTCTTATTATTATCAATCTAACTCATATTATTAGCCATATTATGCTTATATTATCGATAGAATGAGAATTACTATGGTCACTACTCTTAGTATTATCAATCTAACTCATATTATTAGCCATATTATGCTTATATGATCGATGGGACGAGAATTACTATACTCACTACTCTTAGTATCATCAATCTAACTCATATTATTAGCCATATTATGCTTATATGATCGATAGAACGACAATTACTATACTTATTACTCTTATTATTATCAATCTAACTCATATTATTAGCCATATTATGCTTATATGATCGATGGGACGAGAATTACTATACTCACTACTCTTAGTATTATCAATCTAACTCATATTATTAGCCATATTATGCTTATATGATCGATAGAACGACAATTACTATACTTATTACTCTTATTATTATCAATCTAACTCATATTATTAGCCATATTATGCTTATATGATCGATGGAACGAGAATTACTATACTCACTACTCTTAGTATCATCAATCTAACTCATATTATTAGCCATATTATGCTTATATGATCGATAGAACGACAATTACTATACTTATTACTCTTATTATTATGAATCTAACTCATATTATTAACCATATTATGCAGATATGATCGATAGAACTACAATTACTATACTCATTACTCTTATTATTATCAATCTAACTCATATTATTAGCCATATTATGCTTATATGATCGATGGGACGAGAATTACTATACTCACTACTCTTAGTATTATCAATCTAACTCATATTATTAGCCATATTATGCTTATATGATCGATAGAACGACAATTACTATACTTATTACTCTTATTATTATCAATCTAACTCATATTATTAGCCATATTATGCTTATATGATCGATGGAACGAGAATTACTATACTCACTACTCTTAGTATCATCAATCTAACTCATATTATTAGCCATATTATGCTTATATGATCGATAGAACGACAATTACTATACTTATTACTCTGATTATTATCAATCTAACTCATATTATTAGCCATATTATGCTTATATGATCAATAGAATGAGAATTACTATACTCACTACTCTTAGTATTATCAATCTAACTCATATTATTAGCCATATTATGCTTATATGATCGATAGAACGACAATTACTATACTTATTACTCTTATTATTATCAACCTAACTCATATTATTAGCCATATTATGCTTAAATGATCGACAGAACGACAATTACTATACTTATTACACTCACTGTTATCAATCTAATTCATATTATTAACCATATTATGCAAATTTGACCGGTAGAACGACAATTACTATACTTATTACTCTTATTATTATCAATCTAACTCATATTATTAGCCATATTATGCTTATATGATCGACAGAACGACAATTACTATACTTATTACACTCACTGTTATCAATCTAATTCATATTATTAACCATATTATGCAAATTTGATCGGTAGAACGACAATTACTATACTTATTACTCTTATTATTATCAATCTAACTCATAGTATTAGCCATATTATGCTTATATTATCGATAGAATGAGAATTACTATGGTCACTACTCTTAGTATTATCAATCTAACTCATATTATTAGCCATATTATGCTTATATGATCGATGGGACGAGAATTACTATACTCACTACTCTTAGTATCATCAATCTAACTCATATTATTAGCCATATTATGCTTATATGATCGATAGAACGACAATTACTATACTTATTACTCTTATTATTATCAATCTAACTCATATTATTAGCCATATTATGCTTATATGATCGATAGAATGAGAATTACTATACTCACTACTCTTAGTATTATCAATCTAACTCATATTATTAGCCATATTATGCTTATATGATCGATAGAACGACAATTACTATACTTATTACTCTTATTATTATCAACCTAACTCATATTATTGGCCATATTATGCTTAAATGACCGGTAGAACGACAATTACTATACTTATTACTCTTATTATTATCAATCTAACTCATATTATTAGCCATATTATGCTTATATGATCGATAGAATGAGAATTACTATGGTCACTACTCTTAGTATTATCAATCTAACTCATATTATTAGCCATATTATGCTTATATGATCGATTGAACGAAAATTACTATACTCACTACTCTTAGTATTATTAGTCTAACTCATATTATTAGCCATATTATGCTTATATTATCGATAGAACGACAATTACTGTACATATTACTGTTATTATTATCAATCTAACTCATATTATTAGCCATATGATGCTTAAATGATCGATAGAACGACAATTACTATACTTATTACTCTTATTATTATCAATCTAACTCATACTATTAGCCATATTATGCTTATATGATCGATTGAACGAAAATTACTATACTCACTACTCTTAGTATTATTAGTCTAACTCATATTATTAGCCATATTATGCTTATATTATCGATAGAACGACAATTACTGTACATATTACTGTTATTATTATCAATCTAACTCATATTATTAGCCATATGATGCTTAAATGATCGATAGAACGACAATTACTATACTTATTACTCTGATTATTATCAATCTAACTCATATTATTAGCCATATTATGCTTATATGATCGATAGAACGAGAATTACTATACTCACTACTCTTAGTATTATCAATCTAACTCATATTATTAGCCATATTATGCTTATATGATCGATGGAACGACAATTACTATACTTATTACTTTTATTATTATCAATCTAACTCATATTATTAGCCATATTATGCTTATATGATCGACAGAACGACAATTACTATACTTATTACACTCACTGTTATCAATCTAATTCATATTATTAACCATATTATGCAAATTTGATCGGTAGAACGACAATTACTATACTTATTACTCTTATTATTATCAATCTAACTCATATTATTAGCCATATTATGCTTATATTATCGATAGAATGAGAATTACTATGGTCACTACTCTTAGTATTATCAATCTAACTCATATTATTAGCCATATTATGCTTATATGATCGACAGAACGAAAATTACTATACTTATTACACTCACTGTTATCAATCTAATTCATATTATTAACCATATTATGCAAATTTGATCGGTAGAACGACAATTACTATACTTATTACTCTTATTATTATCAATCTAACTCATATTATTAGCCATATTATGCTTATATTATCGATAGAATGAGAATTACTATGGTCACTACTCTTAGTATTATCAATCTAACTCATATTATTAGCCATATTATGCTTATATGATCGATGGGACGAGAATTACTATACTCACTACTCTTAGTATTATCAATCTAACTCATATTATTAGCCATATTATGCTTATATGATCGATAGAACGACAATTACTATACTTATTACTCTTATTATTATCAATCTAACTCATATTATTAGCCATATTATGCTTATATGATCGATAGAACGAGAATTACTATACTCACTACTCTTAGTATCATCAATCTAACTCATATTATTAGCCATATTATGCTTATATGATCGATAGAACGACAATTACTATACTTATTACTCTTATTATTATCAATCTAACTCATATTATTAGCCATATTATGCTTATATGATCGATAGAATGAGAATTACTATACTCACTACTCTTAGTATTATCAATCTAACTCATATTATTAGCCATATTATGCTTATATGATCGATAGAACGACAATTACTATACTTATTACTCTTATTATTATCAACCTAACTCATATTATTAGCCATATTATGCTTAAATGATCGATAGAACGACAATTACTATACTTATTACTCTTATTATTATCAATCTAACTCATGTTATTAGCCATATTATGCTTATATGATCGACAGAACGACAATTACTATACTTATTACACTCACTGTTATCAATCTAATTCATATTATTAACCATATTATGCAAATTTGATCGGTAGAACGACAATTACTATACTTATTACTCTTATTATTATCAATCTAACTCATATTATTAGCCATATTATGCTTACATGATCGACAGAACGACAATTACTATACTTATTACACTCACTGTTATCAATCTAATTCATATTATTAACCATATTATGCAAAATTGATCGGTAGAACGACAATTACTATACATATTACTCTTAGTATTATCAATCTAACTCATATTATTAGCCATATTATGCTTATATGATCGACAGAACGACAATTACTATACTTATTACACTCACTGTTATCAATCTAATTCATATTATTAACCATATTATGCAGATATGATCGATAGAACTACAATTACTATACTCATTACTCTTATTATTATCAATCTAACTCATATTATTAGCCATATTACGCTTATATGATCGGTAGAATGAGAATTACTATGGTCACTACTCTTAGTATTATCAATCTAACTCATATTATTAGCCATATTATGCTTATATGATCGATAGAACGAGAATTACTATACTCACTACTCTTAGTATTATCAATCTAACTCATATTATTAGCCATATTATGCTTATATTATCGATAGAACGACAATTACTGTACTTATTACTCCTATTATTATCAATCTAACTCATATTATTAACCACATTATGCTTATATGATCGATAGAACGACAATTACAATACTTATTACTCTTATTATTATTAATCTAACTCATATTATTAGCCATATTAAGCTTATATGATCGATAGAACGAGAATTACTATACTCACTACTCTTAGTATTATCAAGCTAACTCATATTATTAGCCATATTATGCTTATATTATCGATAGAGCGACAATTACTGTACATATTACTGTTATTATTATCAATCAAACTCTTATTATTAGCCATATTATGCTTAAATGATCGATAGAACGACAATTACTATACTTATTACTCATATTATTATCAATCTAACTCATATTATTAGCCATATTATGCTTATATGATCGATAGAACGACAATTACTATACTTATTACTCTTATTATTATCAACCTAACTCATATTATTAGCCATATTATGCTTAAATGATCGATAGAACGACAATTACTATACTTATTACTCTTATTATTATCAAACTAACTCATATTATTAGCCATATTATGCTTATATGATCGACAGAACGACAATTACTATACTTATTACACTCACTGTTATCAATCTAATTCATATTATTAACCATATTATGCAAATTTGATCGGTAGAACGACAATTACTATACTTATTACTCTTATTATTATCAACCTAACTCATATTATTGGCCATATTATGCTTAAATGATCGATAGAACGACAATTACTATACTTATTTCTCTTATTATTAAGAATCTAACTCATATTATTAACCATATTATGCTGATATGATCGATAGAACTACAATTACTATACTCATTACTCTTATTATTATCAATCTAACTCATACTATTAGCCATATTATGCTTATATGATCGATAGAATGAGAATTACTATGGTCACTACGCTTAGTATTATCAATCTAACTCATATTATTAGCCACATTATGCTTATATGATCGATAGAACGACAATTACTATACTTATTACTCTTATTATTATGAATCTAACTCATATTATTAACCATATTATGCAGATATGATCGATAGAACTACAATTACTATACTCATTACTCTTATTATTATCAATCTAACTCATATTATTAGCCATATTATGCCTATATGATCGACAGGACGAGAATTACTATACTCACTACTGTTAGTATTATCAATCTAACTCATATTATTAGCCATATTATGCTTATATGATCGACAGAACGACAATTACTATACTTATTACACTCACTGTTATCAATCTAATTCATATTATTAACCATATTATGCAAATTTGATCGGTAGAACGACAATTACTATACTTATTACTCTTATTATTATCAACCTAACTCATATTATTAGCCATATTATGCTTAAATGATCGATAGAACGACAATTAGTATACTTATTACTCTTATTATTATCAAACTAACTCATATTATTAGCCATATTATGCTTATATGATCGACAGAACGACAATTACTATACTTATTATTCTTATTTTTATCAACCTAACTCATATTATTAGCCATATTATGCTTAAATGATCGATAGAACGACAATTACTATACTTATTACTCTTATTATTATCAATCTAACTCATATTATTAGCCATATTATGCTTATATGATCAACAGAACGACAATTACTATACTTATTACACTCACTGTTATCAATCTAATTCATATTATTAACCATATTATGCAAATTTGATCGGTAGAACGACAATTACTATACTTATTACTCTTATTATTATCAATCTAACTCATATTATTAGCCATATTATGCTTATATGATCGATAGAATGAGAATTACTATGGTCACTACTCTTAGTATTATCAATCTAACTCATATTATTAGCCATATTATGCTTATATGATCGATTGAACGAAAATTACTATACTCACTACTCTTAGTATTATTAATCTAACTCATATTATTAGCCATATTATGCTTATATTATCGATCGAACGACAATTACTATACTTATTACTCTTATTATTATTAACCTAACTCATATTATTAGCCATATTATGCTTAAATGATCGATAGAACGACAATTACTATACTTATTACTCTTATTATTATCAATCTAACTCATATTATTAGCCATATTATGCTTATATGATCGACAGAACGACAATTACTATACTTATTACACTCACTGTTATCAGTCTAATTCATATTATTAACCATATTACGCAAATTTGATCGGTAGAACGACAATTACTATACTTATTACTCTTATTATTATCAATCTAACTCATACTATTAGCCATATTATGCTTATATGATCGACAGAACGACAATTACTATACTTATTACACTCACTGTTATCAATCTAATTCATATTATTAACCATATTATGCAAAATTGATCGGTAGAACGACAATTACTATACTTATTACTCTTAGTATTATCAATCTAACTCATATTATTAGCCATATTATGCTTATATGATCGATAGAACGACAATTACTATACTTATTACTCTTATTATTATCAACCTAACTCATATTATTAGCCATATTATGCTTATATGATCGACAGAACGACAATTACTATACTTATTACACTCACTGTTATCAATCTAATTCATATTATTAACCATATTATGCAGATATGATCGATAGAACTACAATTACTATACTCATTACTCTTATTATTATCAATCTAACTCATATTATTAGCCATATTATGCTTATATGATCGATAGAATGAGAATTACTATGGTCACTACTCTTAGTATTATCAATCTAACTCATATTATTAGCCATATTATGCTTATATGATCGATAGAACGACAATTACTATACTTATTACTCTTATTATTATCAACCTAACTCATATTATTAGCCATATTATGCTTAAATGATCGATAGAACGACAATTACTATACTTATTACTCTTATTATTATCAAACTAACTCATATTATTAGCCATATTATGCTTATATGATCGACAGAACGACAATGACTATACTTATTACACTCACTGTTATCAATCTAATTCATATTATTAACCATATTATGCAAATTTGATCGGTAGAACGACAATTACTATACTTATTACTCTTATAATTATCAACCTAACTCATATTATTGGCCATATTATGCTTAAATGATCGATAGAACGACAATTACTATACTTATTTCTCTTATTATTAAGAATCTAACTCATATTATTAACCATATTATGCTGATATGATCGATAGAACTACAATTACTATACTCATTACTCTTATTATTATCAATCTAACTCATATTATTAGCCATATTATGCTTATATGATCGACAGAACGACAATGACTATACTTATTACACTCACTGTTATCAATCTAATTCATATTATTAACCATATTATGCAAATTTGATCGGTAGAACGACAATTACTATACTTATTACTCTTATAATTATCAACCTAACTCATATTATTGGCCATATTATGCTTAAATGATCGATAGAACGACAATTACTATACTTATTTCTCTTATTATTAAGAATCTAACTCATATTATTAACCATATTATGCTTATATGATCGATAGAACGACAATTACTATACTTATTACTCTTATTATTATGAATCTAACTCATATTATTAACCATATTATGCAGATATGATCGATAGAACTACAATTACTATACTCATTACTCTTATTATTATCAATCTAACTCATATTATTAGCCATATTATGCTTATATGATCGATAGGACGAGAATTACTATACTCACTACTCTTAGTATTATCAATCTAACTCATATTATTAGCCATATTATGCTTATATGATCGACAGAACGACAATTACTATACTTATTACTCTTATTATTATCAACCTAACTCATATTATTAGCCATATTATGCTTAAATGATCGATAGAACGACAATTACTATACTTATTACTCTTATTATTATCAAACTAACTCATATTATTAGCCATATTATGCTTATATGATCGACAGAACGACAATTACTATACTTATTACTCTTATTATTATCAATCTAACTCATATTATAAGCCATATTATGCTTATATGATCGATAGAATGAGAATTACTATGGTCACTACTCTTAGTATTATCAATCTAACTCATATTATTAGCCATATTATGCTTATATGATCGATTGAACGAAAATTACTATACTCACTACTCTTAGTATTATTAATCTAACTCATATTATTAGCCATATTATGCTTATATTATCGATAGAACGACAATTACTGTACATATTACTGTTATTATTATCAATCTAACTCATATTATTAGCCATATGATGCTTAAATGATCGATAGAACGACAATTACTATACTTATTACTCTGATTATTATCAATCTAACTCATATTATTAGCCATATTATGCTTATATGATCGATAGAACGAGAATTACTATACTCACTACTCTTAGTATTATCAATCTAACTCATATTATTAGCCATATTATGCTTATATGATCGATGGAACGACAATTACTATACTTATTACTTTTATTATTATCAATCTAACTCATATTATTAGCCATATTATGCTTATATGATCGATAGAACGAGAATTACTGTACTCACTACTCTTAGTATTATCAATCTAACTCATATTATTAGCCACATTATGCTTATATTATCGATCGAACGACAATTACTATACTTATTACTCTTATTATTATCAATCTAACTCATATTATTAGCCATATTATGCTTAAATGATCGATAGAACGACAATTACTATACTTATTATTCTTATTTTTATCAACCTAACCCATATTATTAGCCATATTATGCTTAAATGATCGATAGAGCGACAATTACTATACTTATTACTCTTATTATTATGAATCTAACTCATATTATTAACCATATTATGCTTATATGATCGACAGAACGACAATTACTATACTTATTACACTCACTGTTATCAATCTAATTCATATTATTAACCATATTATGCAAATTTGATCGGTAGAACGACAATTACTATACTTATTACTCTTATAATTATCAACCTAACTCATATTATTGGCCATATTATGCTTAAATGATCGATAGAACGACAATTACTATACTTATTTCTCTTATTATTAAGAATCTAACTCATATTATTAACCATATTATGCTGATATGATCGATAGAACGACAATTACTATACTTATTACTCTTATTATTATCAATCTAACTCATATTATTAGGCATATTATGCTTATATGATCAACAGAACGACAATTACTATACTTATTACACTCACTGTTATCAATCTAATTCATATTATTAACCATATTATGCAAATTTGATCGGTAGAACGACAATTACTATACTTATTACTCTTATTATTATCAATCTAACTCATATTATAAGCCATATTATGCTTATATGATCGATAGAATGAGAATTACTATGGTCACTACTCTTAGTATTATCAATCTAACTCATATTATTAGCCATATTATGCTTATATGATCGATTGAACGAAAATTACTATACTCACTACTCTTAGTATTATTAATCTAACTCATATTATTAGCCATATTATGCTTATATTATCGATAGAACGACAATTACTGTACATATTACTGTTATTATTATCAATCTAACTCATATTATTAGCCATATGATGCTTAAATGATCGATAGAACGACAATTACTATACTTATTACTCTGATTATTATCAATCTAACTCATATTATTAGCCATATTATGCTTATATGATCGATAGAACGAGAATTACTATACTCACTACTCTTAGTATTATCAATCTAACTCATATTATTAGCCATATTATGCTTATATGATCGATGGAACGACAATTACTATACTTATTACTTTTATTATTATCAATCTAACTCATATTATTAGCCATATTATGCTTATATGATCGACAGAACGACAATTACTATACTTATTACACTCACTGTTATCAATCTAATTCATATTATTAACCATATTATGCAGATATGATCGATAGAACTACAATTACTATACTCATTACTCTTATTATTATCAATCTAACTCATATTATTAGCCATATTATGCTTATATGATCGATAGAATGAGAATTACTATGGTCACTACTCTTAGTATTATCAATCTAACTCATATTATTAGCCATATTATGCTTATATGATCGATAGAACGACAATTACTATACTTATTACTCTTATTATTATCAACCTAACTCATATTATTAGCCATATTATGCTTAAATGATCGATAGAACGACAATTACTATACTTATTACTCTTATTATTATCAAACTAACTCATATTATTAGCCATATTATGCTTATATGATCGACAGAACGACAATGACTATACTTATTACACTCACTGTTATCAATCTAATTCATATTATTAACCATATTATGCAAATTTGATCGGTAGAACGACAATTACTATACTTATTACTCTTATAATTATCAACCTAACTCATATTATTGGCCATATTATGCTTAAATGATCGATAGAACGACAATTACTATACTTATTTCTCTTATTATTAAGAATCTAACTCATATTATTAACCATATTATGCTGATATGATCGATAGAACTACAATTACTATACTCATTACTCTTATTATTATCAATCTAACTCATATTATTAGCCATATTATGCTTATATGATCGACAGAACGACAATGACTATACTTATTACACTCACTGTTATCAATCTAATTCATATTATTAACCATATTATGCAAATTTGATCGGTAGAACGACAATTACTATACTTATTACTCTTATAATTATCAACCTAACTCATATTATTGGCCATATTATGCTTAAATGATCGATAGAACGACAATTACTATACTTATTTCTCTTATTATTAAGAATCTAACTCATATTATTAACCATATTATGCTTATATGATCGATAGAACGACAATTACTATACTTATTACTCTTATTATTATGAATCTAACTCATATTATTAACCATATTATGCAGATATGATCGATAGAACTACAATTACTATACTCATTACTCTTATTATTATCAATCTAACTCATATTATTAGCCATATTATGCTTATATGATCGATAGGACGAGAATTACTATACTCACTACTCTTAGTATTATCAATCTAACTCATATTATTAGCCATATTATGCTTATATGATCGACAGAACGACAATTACTATACTTATTACTCTTATTATTATCAACCTAACTCATATTATTAGCCATATTATGCTTAAATGATCGATAGAACGACAATTACTATACTTATTACTCTTATTATTATCAAACTAACTCATATTATTAGCCATATTATGCTTATATGATCGACAGAACGACAATTACTATACTTATTACTCTTATTATTATCAATCTAACTCATATTATAAGCCATATTATGCTTATATGATCGATAGAATGAGAATTACTATGGTCACTACTCTTAGTATTATCAATCTAACTCATATTATTAGCCATATTATGCTTATATGATCGATTGAACGAAAATTACTATACTCACTACTCTTAGTATTATTAATCTAACTCATATTATTAGCCATATTATGCTTATATTATCGATAGAACGACAATTACTGTACATATTACTGTTATTATTATCAATCTAACTCATATTATTAGCCATATGATGCTTAAATGATCGATAGAACGACAATTACTATACTGATTACTCTGATTATTATCAATCTAACTCATATTATTAGCCATATTATGCTTATATGATCGATAGAACGAGAATTACTATACTCACTACTCTTAGTATTATCAATCTAACTCATATTATTAGCCATATTATGCTTATATGATCGATGGAACGACAATTACTATACTTATTACTTTTATTATTATCAATCTAACTCATATTATTAGCCATATTATGCTTATATGATCGATAGAACGAGAATTACTGTACTCACTACTCTTAGTATTATCAATCTAACTCATATTATTAGCCACATTATGCTTATATTATCGATCGAACGACAATTACTATACTTATTACTCTTATTATTATCAATCTAACTCATATTATTAGCCATATTATGCTTAAATGATCGATAGAACGACAATTACTATACTTATTATTCTTATTTTTATCAACCTAACCCATATTATTAGCCATATTATGCTTAAATGATCGATAGAGCGACAATTACTATACTTATTACTCTTATTATTATGAATCTAACTCATATTATTAACCATATTATGCTTATATGATCGACAGAACGACAATTACTATACTTATTACACTCACTGTTATCAATCTAATTCATATTATTAACCATATTATGCAAATTTGATCGGTAGAACGACAATTACTATACTTATTACTCTTATAATTATCAACCTAACTCATATTATTGGCCATATTATGCTTAAATGATCGATAGAACGACAATTACTATACTTATTTCTCTTATTATTAAGAATCTAACTCATATTATTAACCATATTATGCTGATATGATCGATAGAACGACAATTACTATACTTATTACTCTTATTATTATCAATCTAACTCATATTATTAGGCATATTATGCTTATATGATCAACAGAACGACAATTACTATACTTATTACACTCACTGTTATCAATCTAATTCATATTATTAACCATATTATGCAAATTTGATCGGTAGAACGACAATTACTATACTTATTACTCTTATTATTATCAATCTAACTCATATTATAAGCCATATTATGCTTATATGATCGATAGAATGAGAATTACTATGGTCACTACTCTTAGTATTATCAATCTAACTCATATTATTAGCCATATTATGCTTATATGATCGATTGAACGAAAATTACTATACTCACTACTCTTAGTATTATTAATCTAACTCATATTATTAGCCATATTATGCTTATATTATCGATAGAACGACAATTACTGTACATATTACTGTTATTATTATCAATCTAACTCATATTATTAGCCATATGATGCTTAAATGATCGATAGAACGACAATTACTATACTTATTACTCTGATTATTATCAATCTAACTCATATTATTAGCCATATTATGCTTATATGATCGATAGAACGAGAATTACTATACTCACTACTCTTAGTATTATCAATCTAACTCATATTATTAGCCATATTATGCTTATATGATCGATAGAACGAGAATTACTGTACTCACTACTCTTAGTATTATCAATCTAACTCATATTATTAGCCACATTATGCTTATATTATCGATCGAACGACAATTACTATACTTATTACTCTTATTATTATCAATCTAACTCATATTATTAGCCATATTATGCTTAAATGATCGATAGAACGACAATTACTATACTTATTATTCTTATTTTTATCAACCTAACCCATATTATTAGCCATATTATGCTTAAATGATCGATAGAGCGACAATTACTATACTTATTACTCTTATTATTATGAATCTAACTCATATTATTAACCATATTATGCTTATATGATCGACAGAACGACAATTACTATACTTATTACACTCACTGTTATCAATCTAATTCATATTATTAACCATATTATGCAAATTTGATCGGTAGAACGACAATTACTATACTTATTACTCTTATAATTATCAACCTAACTCATATTATTGGCCATATTATGCTTAAATGATCGATAGAACGACAATTACTATACTTATTTCTCTTATTATTAAGAATCTAACTCATATTATTAACCATATTATGCTGATATGATCGATAGAACTACAATTACTATACTCATTACTCTTATTATTATCAATCTAACTCATATTATTAGCCATATTATGCTTATATGATCGATAGAATGAGAATTACTATGGTCACTACTCTTAGTATTATCAATCTAACTCATATTATTAGCCATATTATGCTTATATGATCGATAGAACGACAATTACTATACTTATTACTCTTATTATTATGAATCTAACTCATATTATTAACCATATTATGCAGATATGATCGATAGAACTACAATTACTATACTCATTACTCTTATTATTATCAATCTAACTCATATTATTAGCCATATTATGCTTATATGATCGATAGGACGAGAATTACTATACTCACTACTCTTAGTATTAACAATCTAACTCATATTATTAGCCATATTATGCTTATATGATCGACAGAACGACAATTACTATACTTATTACTCTTATTATTATCAACCTAACTCATATTATTAGCCATATTATGCTTAAATGATCGATAGAACGACAATTACTATACTTATTACTCTTATTATTATCAAACTAACTCATATTATTGGCCATATTATGCTTAAATGATCGATAGAACGACAATTACTATACTTATTTCTCTTATTATTAAGAATCTAACTCATATTATTAACCATATTATGCAGATATGATCGATAGAACTACAATTACTATACTCATTACTCTTATTATTATCAATCTAACTCATATTATTAGCCATATTATGCTTATATGATCGATAGGACGAGAATTACTATACTCACTACTCTTAGTATTAACAATCTAACTCATATTATTAGCCATATTATGCTTATATGATCGACAGAACGACAATTGCTATACTTATTACTCTTATTATTATCAACCTAACTCATATTATTAGCCATATTATGCTTAAATGATCGATAGAACGACAATTACTATACTTATTACTCTTATTATTATCAAACTAACTCATATTATTAGCCATATTATGCTTATATGATCGACAGAACGACAATTACTATACTTATTACACTCACTGTTATCAATCTAATTCATATTATTAACCATATTATGCAAATTTGATCGGTAGAACGACAATTACTATACTTATTACTCTTATTATTATCAACCTAACTCATATTATTAGCCATATTATGCTTAAATGATCGATAGAACGACAATTACTATACTTATTACTCTTATTATTATCAACCTAACTCATATTATTGGCCATATTATGCTTAAATGATCGATAGAACGACAATTACTATACTTATTTCTCTTATTATTAAGAATCTAACTCATATTATTAACCATATTATGCTGATATGATCGATAGAACGACAATTACTATACTTATTACTCTTATTATTATCAATCTAACTCATATTATTAGCCATATTATGCTTATATGATCAACAGAACGACAATTACTATACTTATTACACTCACTGTTATCAATCTAATTCATATTATTAACCATATTATGCAAATTTGATCGGTAGAACGACAATTACTATACTTATTACTCTTATTATTATCAATCTAACTCATATTATAAGCCATATTATGCTTATATGATCGATAGAATGAGAATTACTATGGTCACTACTCTTAGTATTATCAATCTAACTCATATTATTAGCCATATTATGCTTATATGATCGATTGAACGAAAATTACTATACTCACTACTCTTAGTATTATTAATCTAACTCATATTATTAGCCATATTATGCTTATATTATCGATAGAACGACAATTACTGTACATATTACTGTTATTATTATCAATCTAACTCATATTATTAGCCATATGATGCTTAAATGATCGATAGAACGACAATTACTATACTTATTACTCTGATTATTATCAATCTAACTCATATTATTAGCCATATTATGCTTATATGATCGATAGAACGAGAATTACTATACTCACTACTCTTAGTATTATCAAACTAACTCATATTATTAGCCATATTATGCTTATATGATCGACAGAACGACAATGACTATACTTATTACACTCACTGTTATCAATCTAATTCATATTATTAACCATATTATGCAAATTTGATCGGTAGAACGACAATTACTATACTTATTACTCTTATAATTATCAACCTAACTCATATTATTGGCCATATTATGCTTAAATGATCGATAGAACGACAATTACTATACTTATTTCTCTTATTATTAAGAATCTAACTCATATTATTAACCATATTATGCTGATATGATCGATAGAACTACAATTACTATACTCATTACTCTTATTATTATCAATCTAACTCATATTATTAGCCATATTATGCTTATATGATCGACAGAACGACAATGACTATACTTATTACACTCACTGTTATCAATCTAATTCATATTATTAACCATATTATGCAAATTTGATCGGTAGAACGACAATTACTATACTTATTACTCTTATAATTATCAACCTAACTCATATTATTGGCCATATTATGCTTAAATGATCGATAGAACGACAATTACTATACTTATTTCTCTTATTATTAAGAATCTAACTCATATTATTAACCATATTATGCTTATATGATCGATAGAACGACAATTACTATACTTATTACTCTTATTATTATGAATCTAACTCATATTATTAACCATATTATGCAGATATGATCGATAGAACTACAATTACTATACTCATTACTCTTATTATTATCAATCTAACTCATATTATTAGCCATATTATGCTTATATGATCGATAGGACGAGAATTACTATACTCACTACTCTTAGTATTATCAATCTAACTCATATTATTAGCCATATTATGCTTATATGATCGACAGAACGACAATTACTATACTTATTACTCTTATTATTATCAACCTAACTCATATTATTAGCCATATTATGCTTAAATGATCGATAGAACGACAATTACTATACTTATTACTCTTATTATTATCAAACTAACTCATATTATTAGCCATATTATGCTTATATGATCGACAGAACGACAATTACTATACTTATTACTCTTATTATTATCAATCTAACTCATATTATAAGCCATATTATGCTTATATGATCGATAGAATGAGAATTACTATGGTCACTACTCTTAGTATTATCAATCTAACTCATATTATTAGCCATATTATGCTTATATGATCGATTGAACGAAAATTACTATACTCACTACTCTTAGTATTATTAATCTAACTCATATTATTAGCCATATTATGCTTATATTATCGATAGAACGACAATTACTGTACATATTACTGTTATTATTATCAATCTAACTCATATTATTAGCCATATGATGCTTAAATGATCGATAGAACGACAATTACTATACTTATTACTCTGATTATTATCAATCTAACTCATATTATTAGCCATATTATGCTTATATGATCGATAGAACGAGAATTACTATACTCACTACTCTTAGTATTATCAATCTAACTCATATTATTAGCCATATTATGCTTATATGATCGATGGAACGACAATTACTATACTTATTACTTTTATTATTATCAATCTAACTCATATTATTAGCCATATTATGCTTATATGATCGATAGAACGAGAATTACTGTACTCACTACTCTTAGTATTATCAATCTAACTCATATTATTAGCCACATTATGCTTATATTATCGATCGAACGACAATTACTATACTTATTACTCTTATTATTATCAATCTAACTCATATTATTAGCCATATTATGCTTAAATGATCGATAGAACGACAATTACTATACTTATTATTCTTATTTTTATCAACCTAACCCATATTATTAGCCATATTATGCTTAAATGATCGATAGAGCGACAATTACTATACTTATTACTCTTATTATTATGAATCTAACTCATATTATTAACCATATTATGCTTATATGATCGACAGAACGACAATTACTATACTTATTACACTCACTGTTATCAATCTAATTCATATTATTAACCATATTATGCAAATTTGATCGGTAGAACGACAATTACTATACTTATTACTCTTATAATTATCAACCTAACTCATATTATTGGCCATATTATGCTTAAATGATCGATAGAACGACAATTACTATACTTATTTCTCTTATTATTAAGAATCTAACTCATATTATTAACCATATTATGCTGATATGATCGATAGAACGACAATTACTATACTTATTACTCTTATTATTATCAATCTAACTCATATTATTAGGCATATTATGCTTATATGATCAACAGAACGACAATTACTATACTTATTACACTCACTGTTATCAATCTAATTCATATTATTAACCATATTATGCAAATTTGATCGGTAGAACGACAATTACTATACTTATTACTCTTATTATTATCAATCTAACTCATATTATAAGCCATATTATGCTTATATGATCGATAGAATGAGAATTACTATGGTCACTACTCTTAGTATTATCAATCTAACTCATATTATTAGCCATATTATGCTTATATGATCGATTGAACGAAAATTACTATACTCACTACTCTTAGTATTATTAATCTAACTCATATTATTAGCCATATTATGCTTATATTATCGATAGAACGACAGTTACTGTACATATTACTGTTATTATTATCAATCTAACTCATATTATTAGCCATATGATGCTTAAATGATCGATAGAACGACAATTACTATACTTATTACTCTGATTATTATCAATCTAACTCATATTATTAGCCATATTATGCTTATATGATCGATAGAACGAGAATTACTATACTCACTACTCTTAGTATTATCAATCTAACTCATATTATTAGCCATATTATGCTTATATGATCGATGGAACGACAATTACTATACTTATTACTTTTATTATTATCAATCTAACTCATATTATTAGCCATATTATGCTTATATGATCGATAGAACGAGAATTACTGTACTCACTACTCTTAGTATTATCAATCTAACTCATATTATTAGCCACATTATGCTTATATTATCGATCGAACGACAATTACTATACTTATTACTCTTATTATTATCAATCTAACTCATATTATTAGCCATATTATGCTTAAATGATCGATAGAACGACAATTACTATACTTATTATTCTTATTTTTATCAACCTAACCCATATTATTAGCCATATTATGCTTAAATGATCGATAGAGCGACAATTACTATACTTATTACTCTTATTATTATGAATCTAACTCATATTATTAACCATATTATGCTTATATGATCGACAGAACGACAATTACTATACTTATTACACTCACTGTTATCAATCTAATTCATATTATTAACCATATTATGCAAATTTGATCGGTAGAACGACAATTACTATACTTATTACTCTTATAATTATCAACCTAACTCATATTATTGGCCATATTATGCTTAAATGATCGATAGAACGACAATTACTATACTTATTTCTCTTATTATTAAGAATCTAACTCATATTATTAACCATATTATGCTGATATGATCGATAGAACGACAATTACTATACTTATTACTCTTATTATTATCAATCTAACTCATATTATTAGGCATATTATGCTTATATGATCAACAGAACGACAATTACTATACTTATTACACTCACTGTTATCAATCTAATTCATATTATTAACCATATTATGCAAATTTGATCGGTAGAACGACAATTACTATACTTATTACTCTTATTATTATCAATCTAACTCATATTATAAGCCATATTATGCTTATATGATCGATAGAATGAGAATTACTATGGTCACTACTCTTAGTATTATCAATCTAACTCATATTATTAGCCATATTATGCTTATATGATCGATTGAACGAAAATTACTATACTCACTACTCTTAGTATTATTAATCTAACTCATATTATTAGCCATATTATGCTTATATTATCGATAGAACGACAATTACTGTACATATTACTGTTATTATTATCAATCTAACTCATATTATTAGCCATATGATGCTTAAATGATCGATAGAACGACAATTACTATACTTATTACTCTGATTATTATCAATCTAACTCATATTATTAGCCATATTATGCTTATATGATCGATAGAACGAGAATTACTATACTCACTACTCTTAGTATTATCAATCTAACTCATATTATTAGCCATATTATGCTTATATGATCGATAGAACGAGAATTACTGTACTCACTACTCTTAGTATTATCAATCTAACTCATATTATTAGCCACATTATGCTTATATTATCGATCGAACGACAATTACTATACTTATTACTCTTATTATTATCAATCTAACTCATATTATTAGCCATATTATGCTTAAATGATCGATAGAACGACAATTACTATACTTATTATTCTTATTTTTATCAACCTAACCCATATTATTAGCCATATTATGCTTAAATGATCGATAGAGCGACAATTACTATACTTATTACTCTTATTATTATGAATCTAACTCATATTATTAACCATATTATGCTTATATGATCGACAGAACGACAATTACTATACTTATTACACTCACTGTTATCAATCTAATTCATATTATTAACCATATTATGCAAATTTGATCGGTAGAACGACAATTACTATACTTATTACTCTTATAATTATCAACCTAACTCATATTATTGGCCATATTATGCTTAAATGATCGATAGAACGACAATTACTATACTTATTTCTCTTATTATTAAGAATCTAACTCATATTATTAACCATATTATGCTGATATGATCGATAGAACTACAATTACTATACTCATTACTCTTATTATTATCAATCTAACTCATATTATTAGCCATATTATGCTTATATGATCGATAGAATGAGAATTACTATGGTCACTACTCTTAGTATTATCAATCTAACTCATATTATTAGCCATATTATGCTTATATGATCGATAGAACGACAATTACTATACTTATTACTCTTATTATTATGAATCTAACTCATATTATTAACCATATTATGCAGATATGATCGATAGAACTACAATTACTATACTCATTACTCTTATTATTATCAATCTAACTCATATTATTAGCCATATTATGCTTATATGATCGATAGGACGAGAATTACTATACTCACTACTCTTAGTATTAACAATCTAACTCATATTATTAGCCATATTATGCTTATATGATCGACAGAACGACAATTACTATACTTATTACTCTTATTATTATCAACCTAACTCATATTATTAGCCATATTATGCTTAAATGATCGATAGAACGACAATTACTATACTTATTACTCTTATTATTATCAAACTAACTCATATTATTGGCCATATTATGCTTAAATGATCGATAGAACGACAATTACTATACTTATTTCTCTTATTATTAAGAATCTAACTCATATTATTAACCATATTATGCAGATATGATCGATAGAACTACAATTACTATACTCATTACTCTTATTATTATCAATCTAACTCATATTATTAGCCATATTATGCTTATATGATCGATAGGACGAGAATTACTATACTCACTACTCTTAGTATTAACAATCTAACTCATATTATTAGCCATATTATGCTTATATGATCGACAGAACGACAATTGCTATACTTATTACTCTTATTATTATCAACCTAACTCATATTATTAGCCATATTATGCTTAAATGATCGATAGAACGACAATTACTATACTTATTACTCTTATTATTATCAAACTAACTCATATTATTAGCCATATTATGCTTATATGATCGACAGAACGACAATTACTATACTTATTACACTCACTGTTATCAATCTAATTCATATTATTAACCATATTATGCAAATTTGATCGGTAGAACGACAATTACTATACTTATTACTCTTATTATTATCAACCTAACTCATATTATTAGCCATATTATGCTTAAATGATCGATAGAACGACAATTACTATACTTATTACTCTTATTATTATCAACCTAACTCATATTATTGGCCATATTATGCTTAAATGATCGATAGAACGACAATTACTATACTTATTTCTCTTATTATTAAGAATCTAACTCATATTATTAACCATATTATGCTGATATGATCGATAGAACGACAATTACTATACTTATTACTCTTATTATTATCAATCTAACTCATATTATTAGCCATATTATGCTTATATGATCAACAGAACGACAATTACTATACTTATTACACTCACTGTTATCAATCTAATTCATATTATTAACCATATTATGCAAATTTGATCGGTAGAACGACAATTACTATACTTATTACTCTTATTATTATCAATCTAACTCATATTATAAGCCATATTATGCTTATATGATCGATAGAATGAGAATTACTATGGTCACTACTCTTAGTATTATCAATCTAACTCATATTATTAGCCATATTATGCTTATATGATCGATTGAACGAAAATTACTATACTCACTACTCTTAGTATTATTAATCTAACTCATATTATTAGCCATATTATGCTTATATTATCGATAGAACGACAATTACTGTACATATTACTGTTATTATTATCAATCTAACTCATATTATTAGCCATATGATGCTTAAATGATCGATAGAACGACAATTACTATACTTATTACTCTGATTATTATCAATCTAACTCATATTATTAGCCATATTATGCTTATATGATCGATAGAACGAGAATTACTATACTCACTACTCTTAGTATTATCAAACTAACTCATATTATTAGCCATATTATGCTTATATGATCGACAGAACGACAATGACTATACTTATTACACTCACTGTTATCAATCTAATTCATATTATTAACCATATTATGCAAATTTGATCGGTAGAACGACAATTACTATACTTATTACTCTTATAATTATCAACCTAACTCATATTATTGGCCATATTATGCTTAAATGATCGATAGAACGACAATTACTATACTTATTTCTCTTATTATTAAGAATCTAACTCATATTATTAACCATATTATGCTGATATGATCGATAGAACTACAATTACTATACTCATTACTCTTATTATTATCAATCTAACTCATATTATTAGCCATATTATGCTTATATGATCGACAGAACGACAATGACTATACTTATTACACTCACTGTTATCAATCTAATTCATATTATTAACCATATTATGCAAATTTGATCGGTAGAACGACAATTACTATACTTATTACTCTTATAATTATCAACCTAACTCATATTATTGGCCATATTATGCTTAAATGATCGATAGAACGACAATTACTATACTTATTTCTCTTATTATTAAGAATCTAACTCATATTATTAACCATATTATGCTTATATGATCGATAGAACGACAATTACTATACTTATTACTCTTATTATTATGAATCTAACTCATATTATTAACCATATTATGCAGATATGATCGATAGAACTACAATTACTATACTCATTACTCTTATTATTATCAATCTAACTCATATTATTAGCCATATTATGCTTATATGATCGATAGGACGAGAATTACTATACTCACTACTCTTAGTATTATCAATCTAACTCATATTATTAGCCATATTATGCTTATATGATCGACAGAACGACAATTACTATACTTATTACTCTTATTATTATCAACCTAACTCATATTATTAGCCATATTATGCTTAAATGATCGATAGAACGACAATTACTATACTTATTACTCTTATTATTATCAAACTAACTCATATTATTAGCCATATTATGCTTATATGATCGACAGAACGACAATTACTATACTTATTACTCTTATTATTATCAATCTAACTCATATTATAAGCCATATTATGCTTATATGATCGATAGAATGAGAATTACTATGGTCACTACTCTTAGTATTATCAATCTAACTCATATTATTAGCCATATTATGCTTATATGATCGATTGAACGAAAATTACTATACTCACTACTCTTAGTATTATTAATCTAACTCATATTATTAGCCATATTATGCTTATATTATCGATAGAACGACAATTACTGTACATATTACTGTTATTATTATCAATCTAACTCATATTATTAGCCATATGATGCTTAAATGATCGATAGAACGACAATTACTATACTTATTACTCTGATTATTATCAATCTAACTCATATTATTAGCCATATTATGCTTATATGATCGATAGAACGAGAATTACTATACTCACTACTCTTAGTATTATCAATCTAACTCATATTATTAGCCATATTATGCTTATATGATCGATGGAACGACAATTACTATACTTATTACTTTTATTATTATCAATCTAACTCATATTATTAGCCATATTATGCTTATATGATCGATAGAACGAGAATTACTGTACTCACTACTCTTAGTATTATCAATCTAACTCATATTATTAGCCACATTATGCTTATATTATCGATCGAACGACAATTACTATACTTATTACTCTTATTATTATCAATCTAACTCATATTATTAGCCATATTATGCTTAAATGATCGATAGAACGACAATTACTATACTTATTATTCTTATTTTTATCAACCTAACCCATATTATTAGCCATATTATGCTTAAATGATCGATAGAGCGACAATTACTATACTTATTACTCTTATTATTATGAATCTAACTCATATTATTAACCATATTATGCTTATATGATCGACAGAACGACAATTACTATACTTATTACACTCACTGTTATCAATCTAATTCATATTATTAACCATATTATGCAAATTTGATCGGTAGAACGACAATTACTATACTTATTACTCTTATAATTATCAACCTAACTCATATTATTGGCCATATTATGCTTAAATGATCGATAGAACGACAATTACTATACTTATTTCTCTTATTATTAAGAATCTAACTCATATTATTAACCATATTATGCTGATATGATCGATAGAACGACAATTACTATACTTATTACTCTTATTATTATCAATCTAACTCATATTATTAGGCATATTATGCTTATATGATCAACAGAACGACAATTACTATACTTATTACACTCACTGTTATCAATCTAATTCATATTATTAACCATATTATGCAAATTTGATCGGTAGAACGACAATTACTATACTTATTACTCTTATTATTATCAATCTAACTCATATTATAAGCCATATTATGCTTATATGATCGATAGAATGAGAATTACTATGGTCACTACTCTTAGTATTATCAATCTAACTCATATTATTAGCCATATTATGCTTATATGATCGATTGAACGAAAATTACTATACTCACTACTCTTAGTATTATTAATCTAACTCATATTATTAGCCATATTATGCTTATATTATCGATAGAACGACAGTTACTGTACATATTACTGTTATTATTATCAATCTAACTCATATTATTAGCCATATGATGCTTAAATGATCGATAGAACGACAATTACTATACTTATTACTCTGATTATTATCAATCTAACTCATATTATTAGCCATATTATGCTTATATGATCGATAGAACGAGAATTACTATACTCACTACTCTTAGTATTATCAATCTAACTCATATTATTAGCCATATTATGCTTATATGATCGATGGAACGACAATTACTATACTTATTACTTTTATTATTATCAATCTAACTCATATTATTAGCCATATTATGCTTATATGATCGATAGAACGAGAATTACTGTACTCACTACTCTTAGTATTATCAATCTAACTCATATTATTAGCCACATTATGCTTATATTATCGATCGAACGACAATTACTATACTTATTACTCTTATTATTATCAATCTAACTCATATTATTAGCCATATTATGCTTAAATGATCGATAGAACGACAATTACTATACTTATTATTCTTATTTTTATCAACCTAACCCATATTATTAGCCATATTATGCTTAAATGATCGATAGAGCGACAATTACTATACTTATTACTCTTATTATTATGAATCTAACTCATATTATTAACCATATTATGCTTATATGATCGACAGAACGACAATTACTATACTTATTACACTCACTGTTATCAATCTAATTCATATTATTAACCATATTATGCAAATTTGATCGGTAGAACGACAATTACTATACTTATTACTCTTATAATTATCAACCTAACTCATATTATTGGCCATATTATGCTTAAATGATCGATAGAACGACAATTACTATACTTATTTCTCTTATTATTAAGAATCTAACTCATATTATTAACCATATTATGCTGATATGATCGATAGAACTACAATTACTATACTCATTACTCTTATTATTATCAATCTAACTCATATTATTAGCCATATTATGCTTATATGATCGATAGAATGAGAATTACTATGGTCACTACTCTTAGTATTATCAATCTAACTCATATTATTAGCCATATTATGCTTATATGATCGATAGAACGACAATTACTATACTTATTACTCTTATTATTATGAATCTAACTCATATTATTAACCATATTATGCAGATATGATCGATAGAACTACAATTACTATACTCATTACTCTTATTATTATCAATCTAACTCATATTATTAGCCATATTATGCTTATATGATCGATAGGACGAGAATTACTATACTCACTACTCTTAGTATTAACAATCTAACTCATATTATTAGCCATATTATGCTTATATGATCGACAGAACGACAATTACTATACTTATTACTCTTATTATTATCAACCTAACTCATATTATTAGCCATATTATGCTTAAATGATCGATAGAACGACAATTACTATACTTATTACTCTTATTATTATCAACCTAACTCATATTATTGGCCATATTATGCTTAAATGATCGATAGAACGACAATTACTATACTTATTTCTCTTATTATTAAGAATCTAACTCATATTATTAACCATATTATGCAGATATGATCGATAGAACTACAATTACTATACTCATTACTCTTATTATTATCAATCTAACTCATATTATTA
>NW_027474557.1:0-36678 GCF_050947335.1 Megachile rotundata
TGAGTATAGTCATTGTCGTTCGATCGATCATATAAGCATAATATGGCTAATGATATGAGTTAGATTGATAATAATAAGAGTAATGAGTATACTAATTGTAGTTCTATCGATCATATCTGCATAATATGGTTAATAATATGAGTTAGATTGATAACAATAAGAGCAATAAGTACAGTAAATGTCGTGCTATCGATCATATCTGCATAATATGGATAATAATATGAGTTAGATTGATAATAGTGAGTGTAATAAGTATAGTAATTGTCGTTCTATCGATCATATTAGCATAATATGGTTAATAATATGAGTTAGATTGATAACAGTGAGTGTAATAAGTATAGTAATTGTCGTTCTGTCGATCATATAAGCATAATATGGCTAATAATATGAGTTAGGTTCATAATAATGAGAGAAATGAGTATAGTAATTGTCTTTCTATCGATCATATCTGCATAATATGGTTAATAATATGAGTTAGATAGATAATAGTGAGTGTAATAAGTATAGTAATTGTCGTTCTATCGATCATATTAGCATAATATGGCTTATAATATGAGTTAGGCTGATAATAATAAGAGTAATGAGTATAGTAATTGTCGTTCTATCGATCATATTTGCATAATGTGGTTAATAATATGAGTTAGATTGATAACAGTGAGTGTAATAAGTATAGTAATTGTCTTTCTATCGATCATATAAGCATAATATGGCTAATAATATGAGTTAGATTGATAACAATAAGAGAAGTGTGTATAGTCATTGTCGTTCGATCGATCATATAAGCATAATATGGCTAATGATATGAGTTGGATTCATAATAATAAGAGGAATAGGTATAGTAATTATCGTTCTACCGATCATATAAGCATAATACGGCTAATAATATGAGTTACATTGATAATAATAAGAGTAATGAGTATACTAATTGTAGTTCTATCGATCATATCTGCATAATATGGTTAATAATATGAGTTAGATTGATAACAATAAGAGCAATAAGTACAGTAAATGTCGTGCTATCGATCATATCTGCATAATATGGATAATAATATGAGTTAGATTGATAATAGTGAGTGTAATAAGTATAGTAATTGTCGTTCTATCGATCATATTAGAATTATATGGTTAATAATATGAGTTAGATTGATAATAGTGAGTGTAATAAGTACAGTAATTGTCGTTCTATCGATCATATTAGCATAATATGGTTAATAATATGAGCTAGACTGATAATAATAAGAGTAATGAGTATAGTAATTGTCGTTCTATGGGTCATATTTGCATAATATGTTCAATAATATGAGATAGATTGATAACAGTGAGTGTAATAAGTATAGTAATTGTCGTTCTGTCGATCATATAAGCATAATATGGCTAATAATATGAGTTAGGTTGATAATAATGAGAGAAATGAGTATAGTAATTGTCTTTCTATCGATCATATCTGCATAATATGGTTAATAATATGAGTTAGATTAATAATAGTGAGTGTAATAAGTATAGTAATTGTCTTTCTATCGATCATATAAGCATAATATGGCTAATAATATGAGTTAGATTGATAACAATAAGAGAAGAGAGTATAGTCATTGTCGTTCGATCGATCATATAAGCATAATATGGCTAATGATATGAGTTAGATTGATAATAATAAGTGGAATAGGTATAGTAATTATCGTTCTACCGATCATATAAGCATAATACGGCTAATAATATGAGTTACATTGATAATAATAAGAGTAATGAGTATACTAATTGTAGTTCTATCGATCATATCTGCATAATATGGTTAATAATATGAGTTAGATTGATAACAATAAGAGCAATAAGTACAGTAAATGTCGTGCTATCGATCATATCTGCATAATATGGATAATAATATGAGTTAGATTGAAAATAGTGAGTGTAATAAGTATAGTAATTGTCGTTCTATCGATCATATTAGCATAATATGGTTAATAATATGAGTTAGATTGATAATAGTGAGTGTAATAAGTACAGTAATTGTCGTTCTATCGATCATATTAGCATAATATGGCTAATAATATGAGTTATGCTGATAATAATAAGAGTAATGAGTATAGTAATTGTCGTTCTATCGGTCATATTTGCATAATATGTTTAATAATATGAGTTAGATTGATAACAGTGAGTGTAATAAGTATAGTAATTGTCGTTCTGTCGATCATATAAGCATAATATGGCTAATAATATGAGTTAGGTTCATAATAATGAGAGAAATGAGTATAGTAATTGTCTTTCTATCGATCATATCTGCATAATATGGTTAATAATATGAGTTAGATAGATAATAGTGAGTGTAATAAGTATAGTAATTGTCGTTCTATCGATCATATTAGCATAATATGGCTTATAATATGAGTTAGGCTGATAATAATAAGAGTAATGAGTATAGTAATTGTCGTTCTATCGATCATATTTGCATAATGTGGTTAATAATATGAGTTAGATTGATAACAGTGAGTGTAATAAGTATAGTAATTGTCTTTCTATCGATCATATAAGCATAATATGGCTAATAATATGAGTTAGATTGATAACAATAAGAGAAGTGTGTATAGTCATTGTCGTTCGATCGATCATATAAGCATAATATGGCTAATGATATGAGTTAGATTCATAATAATAAGAGGAATAGGTATAGTAATTATCGTTCTACCGATCATATAAGCATAATACGGCTAATAATATGAGTTACATTGATAATAATAAGAGTAATGAGTATACTAATTGTAGTTCTATCGATCATATCTGCATAATATGGTTAATAATATGAGTTAGATTGATAACAATAAGAGCAATAAGTACAGTAAATGTCGTGCTATCGATCATATCTGCATAATATGGATAATAATATGAGTTAGATTGATAATAGTGAGTGTAATAAGTATAGTAATTGTCGTTCTATCGATCATATTAGAATAATATGGTTAATAATATGAGTTAGATTGATAATAGTGAGTGTAATAAGTACAGTAATTGTCGTTCTATTGATCATATTAGCATAATATGGTTAATAATATGAGCTAGACTGATAATAATAAGAGTAATGAGTATAGTAATTGTCGTTCTATGGGTCATATTTGCATAATATGTTCAATAATATGAGTTAGATTGATAACAGTGAGTGTAATAAGTATAGTAATTGTCTTTCTATCGATCATATCTGCATAATATGGTTAATAATATGAGTTAGATTAATAATAGTGAGTGTAATAAGTATAGTAATTGTCGTTCTATCGATCATATTTGCATAATGTGGTTAATAATATGAGTTAGATTGATAACAGTGAGTGTAATAAGTATAGTAATTGTCTTTCTATCGATCATATAAGCATAACATGGCTAATAATATGAGTTAGATTGATAACAATAAGAGAAGTGAGTATGGTCATTGTCGTTCGATCGATCATATAAGCATAATATGGCTAATGATATGAGTTAGATTGATAATAATAAGAGGAATAGGTATAGTAATTATCGTTCTACCGATCATATAAGCATAATACGGCTAATAATATGAGTTAGATTGATAATAATAAGAGTAATAAGTATAGTAATTGTCGTCCTATCGATCATATAAGCATAATATGGCTAACAATATGAGTTAGATTGATAAAAATAAGAGTAATGAGTCTAGTAATTGTCGTTCTATCGATCATATAAGCATAATATGGCTAATAATATGAGTTAGATTGATAATAATAAGAGTAATGAGTATAGTAATTGTCTTCCTATCGATCATATAAGCATAATATGGCTAATAATATGAGTTAGATTGATAATAATAAGAGAAATGAATATAGTAATTGTCGTTCTATCGATCATATAAGCATAATATGGCTAATAATATGAGTTAGATTGATAATAGTGAGTGTAATAAGTATAGTAATTGTCGTTCTATCGATCATATTAGCATAATATGGCTAATAGTATGAGTTAGGCTGATAGTAATGAGCGTAATAAGTATAGTAATTGTCGTTCTTTCGATCATATAAGCATAATATGGCTAATAATATGAATTAGATTGATAATAATAAAAGAAATGAATATAGTAATTGTCGTTCTATCGATCATACAAGCATAATATGGCTAATAATATGAGTTAGATTGATAATAATAAGAGTAAGGAGTATACTAATTGTCGTTCTATCGATCATATAAGCATAATATGGCTAATAATATGAGTTAGATTGATAATAAAAAGAGAAATGAATATAGTAATTGTCGTTCTATCGATCATATAAGCATAATATGGCTAATAATATGAGTTAGATTGATAATAATAAGAGAAAGGAGTATACTAATTGTAGTTCTATCGATCATATCTGCATAATATGGTTAATAATATGAGTTAGATTGATAACAATAAGAGTAATAAGTACAGTAAATGTCGTGCTATCGATCATATCTGCATAATATGGTTAATAATATGAGTTAGATTGATAACAGTGAGTGTAATAAGTATAGTAATTGTCGTTATGTCGATCACATAAGCATAATATGGCTAATAATATGAGTTAGGTTGATAGTAATGAGAGCAATAAGTATAGTAATTGTCGTTCTATCGATCATATAAGCATAATATGGCTAATAATATGAGTTAGATTGATAATAATAAGAATAATGAGTATAGTAATTGTCGTTTTATCGATCACATAAGCAGAAAATGGCTAATAATATGAGTTAGATTGATAATAGTGAGAGTAATAAGTATAGTAATTGTCGTTCTATCGATCATATAAGCATAATATGGCTTATAATATGAGTTAGGTTGATAATAATAAGAGTAATGAGTATAGTAATTGTCGTTCTATCGATCATATTTGCATAATGTGGTTAATAACATGAGTTAGATTGATAATAATAAGAGAAGTGAGTATAGTCATTGTCGTTCGATCGATCATATAAGCATAATATGGCTAATAATATGAGTAAGATTGATAATAATAAGAGAAGTGAGTATAGTCATTGTCCTTCTATCGATCATATAAGCATAATATGGCTAATGATATGAGTTAGATTGATAATAATAAGAGTAATAGGTATAGTAATTATCGTTCTACCGATCATATAAGCATAATATGGCTAATAATATGAGTTAGATTGATAATAATAAGAGTAATGAGTCTAGTAATTGCCGTTTTATCGATCACATAAGCATAATATGGCTAATAATATGAGTTAGATTGATAATAATAAGAGAAATGAGTATAGTAATTGTCTTTCTATCGATCATATCTGCATAATATGGTTAATAATATGAGTTAGATTAATAATAGTGAGTGTAATAAGTATAGTAATTGCCGTTCTATCGATCATAGAAGCATAATATGGTTAATAATATGAGTTGGATTCATAATAATAAGAGTAATATGCATAGTAATTGTCGTTCTATCGATCATATCTGCATAAGATGGTTAATAGTATGAGTTGGATTGATAACAGTGAGTGTAATAAGTATAGTAATTGTCTTTCTATCGATCATATAAGCATAATATGGCTAATAATATGAGTTAGATTGATAACAATAAGAGAAGTGAGTATAGTCATTGTCGTTCGATCGATCATATAAGCATAATATGGCTAATGATATGAGTTAGATTGATAATAATAAGAGGAATAGGTATAGTAATTATCGTTCTACCGATCATATAAGCATAATACGGCTAATAATATGAGTTAGATTGATAATAATAAGAGTAATAAGTATAGTAATTGTCGTCCTATCGATCATATAAGCATAATATGGCTAACAATATGAGTTAGATTGATAAAAATAAGAGTAATGAGTCTAGTAATTGTCGTTCTATCGATCATATAAGCATAATATGGCTAATAATATGAGTTAGATTGATAATAATAAGAGTAATGAGTATAGTAATTGTCGTTCTATCGATCATATTTGCATAATGTGGTTAATAATACGAGTTAGATTGATAAGAGTGAGTGTAATAGGTATAGTAATTGTCGTTCTATCGATCATATTAGTATAATATGGTTAATAATATGAGTTAGATTGATAATAATAAGAGAAGTGAGTATAGTCATTGTCGTTCGATCGATCATATAAGCATAATATGGCTAATAATATGAGTAAGATTGATAATAATAAGAGAAGTGAGTATAGTCATTGTCGTTCGATCGATCATATAAGCATAATATGGCTAATGATATGAGTTAGATTGACAATAATAAGAGTAATGAGTATACTAATTGTAGTTCTATCGATCATATCTGCATAATATGGTTAATAATATGAGTTAGATTGATAACAATAAGAGCAATAAGTACAGTAAATGTCGTGCTATCGATCATATCTGCATAATATGGATAATAATATGAGTTAGATTGATAATAGTGAGTGCAATAAGTATAGTAATTGTCGTTCTATCGATCATATTAGCATAATATGGTTAATAATATGAGTTAGATTGATAATAGTGAATGTAATAAGTACAGTAATTGTCGTTCTATCGATCATATTAGCATAATATGGTTAATAATATGAGCTAGATTGATAATAATAAGAGTAATGAGCATAGTAATTGTCGTTCTATCGATCATAAAAGCATAATATGGCTAATAATATGAGTTATGCTGATAATAATAAGAGTAATGAGTATAGTAATTGTCGTTCTATCGGTCATATTTGCATAATATGTTTAATAATATGAGTTAGATTGATAACAGTGAGTGTAATAAGTATAGTAATTGTCGTTCTGTCGATCATATAAGCATAATATGGCTAATAATATGAGTTAGGTTGATAATAATGAGAGAAATGAGTATAGTAATTGTCCTTCTATCGATCATATCTGCATAATATGGTTAATAATATGAGTTAGATAGATAATAGTGAGTGTAATAAGTGCAGTAATTGTCGTTCTATCGATCATATTAGCATAATATGGCATATAATATGAGTTAGGCTGATAATAATAAGAGTAATGAGTATAGTAATTGTCGTTCTATCGATCATATTTGCATAATGTGGTTAATAATATGAGTTAGATTGATAACAGTGAGTGTAATAAGTATAGTAATTGTCTTTCTATCGATCATATAAGCATAATATGGTTAATAATATGAGTTAGATTGATAATAGTGAGTGTAATAGGTACAGTAATTGTCGTTCTATCGATCATATTAGTATAATATGGTTAATAATATGAGTTAGATTGATAATAATACGAGAAGTGAGTATAGTCATTGTCGTTCGATCGATCATATAAGCATAATATGGCTAATAATATGAGTAAGATTGATAATAATCAGAGAAGTGAGTATAGTCATTGTCGTTCGATCGATCATATAAGCATAATATGGCTAATGATATGAGTTAGATTGATAATAATAAGAGTAATGAGTATACTAATTGTAGTTCTATCGATCATATCTGCATAATATGGTTAATAATATGAGTTAGATTGATAACAATAAGAGCAATAAGTACAGTAAATGTCGTGCTATCGATCATATCTGCATAATATGGATAATAATATGAGTTAGATTGATAATAGTGAGTGTAATAAGTATAGTAATTGTCGTTCTATCGATCATATTAGCATAATATGGTTAATAATATGAGTTAGATTGATAATAGTGAGTGTAATAAGTACAGTAATTGTCCTTCTATCGATCATATCTGCATAATATGGTTAATAATATGAGTTAGATAGATAATAGTGAGTGTAATAAGTGCAGTAATTGTCGTTCTATCGATCATATTAGCATAATATGGCATATAATATGAGTTAGGCTGATAATAATAAGAGTAATGAGTATAGTAATTGTCGTTCTATCGATCATATTTGCATAATGTGGTTAATAATATGAGTTAGATTGAAAACAGTGAGTGTAATAAGTATAGTAATTGTCTTTCTATCGATCATATAAGCATAATATGGTTAATAATATGAGTTAGATTGATAATAGTGAGTGTAATAGGTACAGTAATTGTCGTTCTATCGATCATATTAGTATAATATGGTTAATAATATGAGTTAGATTGATAATAATACGAGAAGTGAGTATAGTCATTGTCGTTCGATCGATCATATAAGCATAATATGGCTAATGATATGAGTTAGATTGATAATAATAAGAGTAATGAGTATACTAATTGTAGTTCTATCGATCATATCTGCATAATATGGTTAATAATATGAGTTAGATTGATAACAATAAGAGCAATAAGTACAGTAAATGTCGTGCTATCGATCATATCTGCATAATATGGATAATAATATGAGTTAGATTGATAATAGTGAGTGTAATAAGTATAGTAATTGTCGTTCTATCGATCATATTAGCATAATATGGTTAATAATATGAGTTAGATTGATAATAGTGAGTGTAATAAGTACAGTAATTGTCGTTCTATCGATCATATTAGCATAATATGGCTAATAATATGAGTTATTCTGATAATAATAAGAGTAATGAGTATAGTAATTGTCGTTCTATCGGTCATATTTGCATAATATGTTTAATAATATGAGTTAGATTGATAACAGTGTGTGTAATAAGTATAGTAATTGTCGTTCTGTCGATCATATAAGCATAATATGGCTAATAATATGAGTTAGGTTCATAATAATGAGAGAAATGAGTATAGTAATTGTCTTTCTATTGATCATATCTGCATAATATGGTTAATAATATGAGTTAGATAGATAATAGTGAGTGTAATAAGTATAGTAATTGTCGTTCTATCGATCATATTAGCATAATATGGCTTATAATATGAGTTAGGCTGATAATAATAAGAGTAATGAGTATAGTAATTGTCGTTCTATCGATCATATTTGCATAGTGTGGTTAATAATATGTGTTAGATTGATAACAGTGAGTGTAATAAGTATAGTAATTGTCTTTCTATCGATCATATAAGCATAATATGGCTAATAATATGAGTTAGATTGATAACAATAAGAGAAGTGAGTATAGTCATTGTCGTTCGATCGATCATATAAGCATAATATGGCTAATGATATGAGTTAGATTGATAATAATAAGAGGAATAGGTATAGTAATTATCGTTCTACCGATCATATAAGCATAATACGGCTAATAATATGAGTTACATTGATAATAATAAGAGTAATGAGTATACTAATTGTAGTTCTATCGATCATATCTGCATAATATGGTTAATAATATGAGTTTGATTGATAACAATAAAAGAAATAAGTACAGTAAATGTCGTGCTATCGATCATATCTGCATAATATGGATAATAATATGAGTTAGATTGATAATAGTGAGTGTAATAAGTGTAGTAATTGTCGTTCTATCGATCATATTAGCATAATATGGTTAATAATATGAGTTAGATTGATAATAGTGAGTGTAATAAGTACAGTAATTGTCGTTCTATCGATCATATTAGCATAATATGGTTAATAATATGAGCTAGACTGATAATAATAAGAGCAATGAGTATAGTAATTGTCGTTCTATGGGTCATTTTTGCATAATATGTACAATAATAGGAGTTAGATTGATAACAGTGAGTGTAATAAGTATAGTAATTGTCGTTCTATCGATCATATTTGCATAATGTGGTTAATAATATGAGTTAGATTGATAACAGTGAGTGTAATAAGTATAGTAATTGTCTTTCTATCGATCATATAAGCATAATATGGCTAATAATATGAGTTAGATTGATAACAATAAGAGAAGGGAGTATAGTCATTGTCGTTCGATCGATCGTATAAGCATAATATGGCTAATGATATGAGTTAGATTGATAATAATGAGAGTAATAAGTATAGTAATTGTCGTTCTATCGTTCATATAAGCATAATATGGCTAATAATATGAGTTATGCTGATAATAATAAGAGTAATGAGTATAGTAATTGTCGTTCTATCGGTCATACTTGCATAATATGTTTAATAATATGAGTTAGATTGATAACAGTGAGTGTAATAAGTATAGTAATTGTCGTTCTGTCGATCATATAAGCATAATATGGCTAATAATATGAGTTAGGTTGATAATAATGAGAGAAATGAGTATAGTAATTGTCTTTCTATCGATCATATCTGCATAATATGGTTAATAATATGAGTTAGATAGATAATAGTGAGTGTAATAAGTATAGTAATTGTCGTTCTATCGATCATATTAGCATAATATGGCATATAATATGAGTTAGGCTGATAATAATAAGAGTAATGAGTATAGTAATTGTCGTTCTATCGATCATATTTGCATAATGTGGTTAATAATATGAGTTAGATTGATAACAGTGAGTGTAATAAGTATAGTAATTGTCTTTCTATCGATCATATAAGCATAATATGGCTAATAATATGAGTTAGATTGATAACAATAAGAGAAGTGAGTATAGTCATTGTCGTTCGAACGATCATATAAGCATAATATGGCTAATGATATGAGTTAGATTGATAACAATAAGAGGAATAGGTATAGTAATTATCGTTCTACCGATCATATAAGCATAATACGGCTAATAATATGAGTTAGATTGATAATAATAAGAGTAATAAGTATAGTAATTGTCGTCCTATCGATCATATAAGCATAATATGGCTAACAATATGAGTTAGATTGATAACAATAAGAGTAATGAGTCTAGTAATTGTCGTTCTATCGATCATATAAGCATAATATGGCTAATAATATGAGTTAGATTGATAATAATAAGAGAAGTGAGTATACTCATTGTCGTTCGATCGATCATATAAGCATAATATGGCTAATGATATGAGTTAGATTGATAATAATAAGAGGAATGAGTATAGTAATTGTCTTTCTATCGATCATATCTGCATAATATGGTTAATAATATGAGTTAGATTGATAACAGTGAGTGTAATAAGTATAGTAATTGTCGTTCTGTCGATCATATAAGCATAATATGGCTAATAATATGAGTTAGGTTGATAATAATGAGAGAAATAAGTATAGTAATTGTCGTTCTATCGATCATATAAGCATAATATGGCTAATAATATGAGTTAGATTGATAATAATAAGAATAATGAGTATAGTAATTGTCGTTTTATCGATCACATAAGCAGAAAATGGCTAATAATATGAGTTAGATTGATAATAGTGAGAGTAATAAGTATAGTAATTGTCGTTCTATCGATCATATAAGCATAATATGGCTAATAATATGAGTAAGATTGATAATAATAAGAGAAGTGAGTATAGTCATTGTCCTTCTATCGATCATATAAGCATAATATGGCTAATGATATGAGTTAGATTGATAATAATAAGAGTAATAGGTATAGTAATTATCGTTCTACCGATCATATAAGCATAATATGGCTAATAATATGAGTTAGATTGATAATAATAAGAGTAATGAGTCTAGTAATTGCCGTTTTATCGATCGCATAAGCATAATATGGCTAATAATATGAGTTAGATTGATAATAATAAGAGAAATGAGTATAGTAATTGTCTTTCTATCGATCATATCTGCATAATATGGTTAATAATATGAGTTAGATTAATAATAGTGAGTGTAATAAGTATAGTAATTGCCGTTCTATCGATCATAGAAGCATAATATGGTTAATAATATGAGTTGGATTCATAATAATAAGAGTAATATGCATAGTAATTGTCGTTCTATCGATCATATCTGCATAAGATGGTTAATAGTATGAGTTGGATTGATAACAGTGAGTGTAATAAGTATAGTAATTGTCTTTCTATCGATCATATAAGCATAATATGGCTAATAATATGAGTTAGATTGATAACAATAAGAGAAGTGAGTATAGTCATTGTCGTTCGATCGATCATATAAGCATAATATGGCTAATGATATGAGTTAGATTGATAATAATAAGAGGAATAGGTATAGTAATTATCGTTCTACCGATCATATAAGCATAATACGGCTAATAATATGAGTTAGATTGATAATAATAAGAGTAATAAGTATAGTAATTGTCGTCCTATCGATCATATAAGCATAATATGGCTAACAATATGAGTTAGATTGATAAAAATAAGAGTAATGAGTCTAGTAATTGTCGTTCTATCGATCATATAAGCATAATATGGCTAATAATATGAGTTAGATTGATAATAATAAGAGTAATGAGTATAGTAATTGTCGTTCTATCGATCATATTTGCATAATGTGGTTAATAATACGAGTTAGATTGATAAGAGTGAGTGTAATAGGTATAGTAATTGTCGTTCTATCGATCATATTAGTATAATATGGTTAATAATATGAGTTAGATTGATAATAATAAGAGAAGTGAGTATAGTCATTGTCGTTCGATCGATCATATAAGCATAATATAGCTAATAATATGAGTAAGATTGATAATAATAAGAGAAGTGAGTATAGTCATTGTCGTTCGATCGATCATATAAGCATAATATGGCTAATGATATGAGTTAGATTGATAATAATAAGAGTAATGAGTATACTAATTGTAGTTCTATCGATCATATCTGCATAATATGGTTAATAATATGAGTTAGATTGATAACAATAAGAGCAATAAGTACAGTAAATGTCGTGCTATCGATCATATCTGCATAATATGGATAATAATATGAGTTAGATTGATAATAGTGAGTGCAATAAGTATAGTAATTGTCGTTCTATCGATCATATTAGCATAATATGGTTAATAATATGAGTTAGATTGATAATAGTGAGTGTAATAAGTACAGTAATTGTCGTTCTATCGATCATATTAGCATAATATGGTTAATAATATGAGCTAGATTGATAATAATAAGAGTAATGAGTATAGTAATTGTCGTTCTATCGTTCATAAAAGCATAATATGGCTAATAATATGAGTTATGCTGATAATAATAAGAGTAATGAGTATAGTAATTGTCGTTCTATCGGTCATATTTGCATAATATGTTTAATAATATGAGTTAGATTGATAACAGTGAGTGTAATAAGTATAGTAATTGTCGTTCTGTCGATCATATAAGCATAATATGGCTAATAATATGAGTTAGGTTGATAATAATGAGAGAAATGAGTATAGTAATTGTCCTTCTATCGATCATATCTGCATAATATGGTTAATAATATGAGTTAGATAGATAATAGTGAGTGTAATAAGTGCAGTAATTGTCGTTCTATCGATCATATTAGCATAATATGGCATATAATATGAGTTAGGCTGATAATAATAAGAGTAATGAGTATAGTAATTGTCGTTCTATCGATCATATTTGCATAATGTGGTTAATAATATGAGTTAGATTGATAACAGTGAGTGTAATAAGTATAGTAATTGTCTTTCTATCGATCATATAAGCATAATATGGTTAATAATATGAGTTAGATTGATAATAGTGAGTGTAATAGGTACAGTAATTGTCGTTCTATCGATCATATTAGTATAATATGGTTAATAATATGAGTTAGATTGATAATAATACGAGAAGTGAGTATAGTCATTGTCGTTCGATCGATCATATAAGCATAATATGGCTAATAATATGAGTAAGATTGATAATAATAAGAGAAGTGAGTATAGTCATTGTCGTTCGATCGATCATATAAGCATAATATGGCTAATGATATGAGTTAGATTGATAATAATAAGAGTAATGAGTATACTAATTGTAGTTCTATCGATCATATCTGCATAATATGGTTAATAATATGAGTTAGATTGATAACAATAAGAGCAATAAGTACAGTAAATGTCGTGCTATCGATCATATCTGCATAATATGGATAATAATATGAGTTAGATTGATAATAGTGAGTGTAATAAGTATAGTAATTGTCGTTCTATCGATCATATTAGCATAATATGGTTAATAATATGAGTTAGATTGATAATAGTGAGTGTAATAAGTACAGTAATTGTCGTTCTATCGATCATATTAGCATAATATGGCTAATAATATGAGTTATGCTGATAATAATAAGAGTAATGAGTATAGTAATTGTCGTTCTATCGGTCATATTTGCATAATATGTTTAATAATATGAGTTAGATTGATAACAGTGAGTGTAATAAGTATAGTAATTGTCGTTCTGTCGATCATATAAGCATAATATGGCTAATAATATGAGTTAGGTTCATAATAATGAGAGAAATGAGTATAGTAATTGTCTTTCTATCGATCATATCTGCATAATATGGTTAATAATATGAGTTAGATAGATAATAGTGAGTGTAATAAGTATAGTAATTGTCGTTCTATCGATCATATTAGCATAATATGGCTTATAATATGAGTTAGGCTGATAATAATAAGAGTAATGAGTATAGTAATTGTCGTTCTATCGATCATATTTGCATAGTGTGGTTAATAATATGTGTTAGATTGATAACAGTGAGTGTAATAAGTATAGTAATTGTCTTTCTATCGATCATATAAGCATAATATGGCTAATAATATGAGTTAGATTGATAACAATAAGAGAAGTGAGTATAGTCATTGTCGTTCGATCGATCATATAAGCATAATATGGCTAATGATATGAGTTAGATTGATAATAATAAGAGGAATAGGTATAGTAATTATCGTTCTACCGATCATATAAGCATAATACGGCTAATAATATGAGTTACATTGATAATAATAAGAGTAATGAGTATACTAATTGTAGTTCTATCGATCATATCTGCATAATATGGTTAATAATATGAGTTTGATTGATAACAATAAAAGAAATAAGTACAGTAAATGTCGTGCTATCGATCATATCTGCATAATATGGATAATAATATGAGTTAGATTGATAATAGTGAGTGTAATAAGTATAGTAATTGTCGTTCTATCGATCATATTAGCATAATATGGTTAATAATATGAGTTAGATTGATAATAGTGAGTGTAATAAGTACAGTAATTGTCGTTCTATCGATCATATTAGCATAATATGGTTAATAATATGAGCTAGACTGATAATAATAAGAGCAATGAGTATAGTAATTGTCGTTCTATGGGTCATTTTTGCATAATGTGGTTAATAACATGAGTTAGATTGATAATAATAAGAGAAGTGAGTATAGTCATTGTCGTTCGATCGATCATATAAGCATAATATGGCTAATAATATGAGTAAGATTGATAATAATAAGAGAAGTGAGTATAGTCATTGTCGTTCGATCGATCATATAAGCATAATATGGCTAATGATATGAGTTAGATTGATAATAATAAGAGTAATGAGTATACTAATTGTAGTTCTATCGATCATATCTGCATAATATGGTTAATAATATGAGTTAGATTGATAACAATAAGAGCAATAAGTACAGTAAATGTCGTGCTATCGATCATATCTGCATAATATGGATAATAATATGAGTTAGATTGATAATAGTGAGTGCAATAAGTATAGTAATTGTCGTTCTATCGATCATATTAGCGTAATATGGTTAATAATATGAGTTAGATTGATAATAGTGAGTGTAATAAGTACAGTAATTGTCGTTCTATCGATCATATTAGCATAATATGGTTAATAATATGAGCTAGATTGATAATAATAAGAGTAATGAGTATAGTAATTGTCGTTCTATCGTTCATAATAGCATAATATGGCTAATAATATGAGTTATGCTGATAATAATAAGAGTAATGAGTATAGTAATTGTCGTTCTATCGGTCATATTTGCATAATATGTTTAATAATATGAGTTAGATTGATAACAGTGAGTGTAATAAGTATAGTAATTGTCGTTCTGTCGATCATATAAGCATAATATGGCTAATAATATGAGTTAGGTTGATAATAATGAGAGAAATGAGTATAGTAATTGTCCTTCTATCGATCATATCTGCATAATATGGTTAATAATATGAGTTAGATAGATAATAGTGAGTGTAATAAGTGCAGTAATTGTCGTTCTATCGATCATATTAGCATAATATGGCATATAATATGAGTTAGGCTGATAATAATAAGAGTAATGAGTATAGTAATTGTCGTTCTATCGATCATATTTGCATAATGTGGTTAATAATATGAGTTAGATAGATAATAGTGAGTGTAATAAGTATAGTAATTGTCGTTCTATCGATCATATTTGCATAATGTGGTTAATAATATGAGTTAGATTGATAACAGTGAGTGTAATAAGTATAGTAATTGTCTTTCTATCGATCATATAAGCATAATATGGCTAATAATATGAGTTAGATTGATAACAATAAGAGAAGGGAGTATAGTCATTGTCGTTCGATCGATCATATAAGCATAATATGGCTAATGATATGAGTTAGATTGATAATAATAAGAGGAATAGGTATAGTAATTATCGTTCTACCGATCATATAAGCATAATACGGCTAATAATATGAGTTAGATTGATAATAATAAGAGTAATAAGTATAGTAATTGTCGTCCTATCGATCATATAAGCATAATATGGCTAACAATATGAGTTAGATTGATAAAAATAAGAGTAATGAGTCTAGTAATTGTCGTTCTATCGATCATATAAGCATAATATGGCTAATAATATGAGTTAGATTGATAAAAATAAGAGTAATGAGTCTAGTAATTGTCGTTCTATCGATCATATAAGCATAATATGGCTAATAATATGAGTTAGATTGATAATAATAAGAGTAATGAGTATAGTAATTGTCGTTCTATCGATCATATTTGCATAATGTGGTTAATAATACGAGTTAGATTGATAAGAGTGAGTGTAATAGGTATAGTAATTGTCGTTCTATCGATCATATTAGTATAATATGGTTAATAATATGAGTTAGATTGATAATAATAAGAGAAGTGAGTATAGTCATTGTCGTTCGATCGATCATATAAGCATAATATGGCTAATAATATGAGTAAGATTGATAATAATAAGAGAAGTGAGTATAGTCATTGTCGTTCGATCGATCATATAAGCATAATATGGCTAATGATATGAGTTAGATTGATAATAATAAGAGTAATGAGTATACTAATTGTAGTTCTATCGATCATATCTGCATAATATGGTTAATAATATGAGTTAGATTGATAACAATAAGAGCAATAAGTACAGTAAATGTCGTGCTATCGATCATATCTGCATAATATGGATAATAATATGAGTTAGATTGATAATAGTGAGTGCAATAAGTATAGTAATTGTCGTTCTATCGATCATATTAGCATAATATGGTTAATAATATGAGTTAGATTGATAATAGTGAGTGTAATAAGTACAGTAATTGTCGTTCTATCGATCATATTAGCATAATATGGTTAATAATATGAGCTAGATTGATAATAATAAGAGTAATGAGTATAGTAATTGTCGTTCTATCGTTCATAAAAGCATAATATGGCTAATAATATGAGTTATGCTGATAATAATAAGAGTAATGAGTATAGTAATTGTCGTTCTATCGGTCATATTTGCATAATATGTTTAATAATATGAGTTAGATTGATAACAGTGAGTGTAATAAGTATAGTAATTGTCGTTCTGTCGATCATATAAGCATAATATGGCTAATAATATGAGTTAGGTTGATAATAATGAGAGAAATGAGTATAGTAATTGTCCTTCTATCGATCATATCTGCATAATATGGTTAATAATATGAGTTAGATAGATAATAGTGAGTGTAATAAGTGCAGTAATTGTCGTTCTATCGATCATATTAGCATAATATGGCATATAATATGAGTTAGGCTGATAATAATAAGAGTAATGAGTATAGTAATTGTCGTTCTATCGATCATATTTGCATAATGTGGTTAATAATATGAGTTAGATTGATAACAGTGAGTGTAATAAGTATAGTAATTGTCTTTCTATCGATCATATAAGCATAATATGGTTAATAATATGAGTTAGATTGATAATAGTGAGTGTAATAGGTACAGTAATTGTCGTTCTATCGATCATATTAGTATAATATGGTTAATAATATGAGTTAGATTGATAATAATACGAGAAGTGAGTATAGTCATTGTCGTTCGATCGATCATATAAGCATAATATGGCTAATAATATGAGTAAGATTGATAATAATAAGAGAAGTGAGTATAGTCATTGTCGTTCGATCGATCATATAAGCATAATATGGCTAATGATATGAGTTAGATTGATAATAATAAGAGTAATGAGTATACTAATTGTAGTTCTATCGATCATATCTGCATAATATGGTTAATAATATGAGTTAGATTGATAACAATAAGAGCAATAAGTACAGTAAATGTCGTGCTATCGATCATATCTGCATAATATGGATAATAATATGAGTTAGATTGATAATAGTGAGTGTAATAAGTATAGTAATTGTCGTTCTATCGATCATATTAGCATAATATGGTTAATAATATGAGTTAGATTGATAATAGTGAGTGTAATAAGTAAAGTAATTGTCGTTCTATCGATCATATTAGCATAATATGGCTAATAATATGAGTTATGCTGATAATAATAAGAGTAATGAGTATAGTAATTGTCGTTCTATCGGTCATATTTGCATAATATGTTTAATAATATGAGTTAGATTGATAACAGTGAGTGTAATAAGTATAGTAATTGTCGTTCTGTCGATCATATAAGCATAATATGGCTAATAATATGAGTTAGGTTCATAATAATGAGAGAAATGAGTATAGTAATTGTCTTTCTATCGATCATATCTGCATAATATGGTTAATAATATGAGTTAGATAGATAATAGTGAGTGTAATAAGTATAGTAATTGTCGTTCTATCGATCATATTAGCATAATATGGCTTATAATATGAGTTAGGCTGATAATAATAAGAGTAATGAGTATAGTAATTGTCGTTCTATCGATCATATTTGCATAGTGTGGTTAATAATATGTGTTAGATTGATAACAGTGAGTGTAATAAGTATAGTAATTGTCTTTCTATCGATCATATAAGCATAATATGGCTAATAATATGAGTTAGATTGATAACAATAAGAGAAGTGAGTATAGTCATTGTCGTTCGATCGATCATATAAGCATAATATGGCTAATGATATGAGTTAGATTGATAATAATAAGAGGAATAGGTATAGTAATTATCGTTCTACCGATCATATAAGCATAATACGGCTAATAATATGAGTTACATTGATAATAATAAGAGTAATGAGTATACTAATTGTAGTTCTATCGATCATATCTGCATAATATGGTTAATAATATGAGTTTGATTGATAACAATAAAAGAAATAAGTACAGTAAATGTCGTGCTATCGATCATATCTGCATAATATGGATAATAATATGAGTTAGATTGATAATAGTGAGTGTAATAAGTATAGTAATTGTCGTTCTATCGATCATATTAGCATAATATGGTTAATAATATGAGTTAGATTGATAATAGTGAGTGTAATAAGTACAGTAATTGTCGTTCTATCGATCATATTAGCATAATATGGTTAATAATATGAGCTAGACTGATAATAATAAGAGCAATGAGTATAGTAATTGTCGTTCTATGGGTCATTTTTGCATAATGTGGTTAATAACATGAGTTAGATTGATAATAATAAGAGAAGTGAGTATAGTCATTGTCGTTCGATCGATCATATAAGCATAATATGGCTAATAATATGAGTAAGATTGATAATAATAAGAGAAGTGAGTATAGTCATTGTCGTTCGATCGATCATATAAGCATAATATGGCTAATGATATGAGTTAGATTGATAATAATAAGAGTAATGAGTATACTAATTGTAGTTCTATCGATCATATCTGCATAATATGGTTAATAATATGAGTTAGATTGATAACAATAAGAGCAATAAGTACAGTAAATGTCGTGCTATCGATCATATCTGCATAATATGGATAATAATATGAGTTAGATTGATAATAGTGAGTGCAATAAGTATAGTAATTGTCGTTCTATCGATCATATTAGCATAATATGGTTAATAATATGAGTTAGATTGATAATAGTGAGTGTAATAAGTACAGTAATTGTCGTTCTATCGATCATATTAGCATAATATGGTTAATAATATGAGCTAGATTGATAATAATAAGAGTAATGAGTATATTAATTGTCGTTCTATCGTTCATAATAGCATAATATGGCTAATAATATGAGTTATGCTGATAATAATAAGAGTAATGAGTATAGTAATTGTCGTTCTATCGGTCATATTTGCATAATATGTTTAATAATATGAGTTAGATTGATAACAGTGAGTGTAATAAGTATAGTAATTGTCGTTCTGTCGATCATATAAGCATAATATGGCTAATAATATGAGTTAGGTTGATAATAATGAGAGAAATGAGTATAGTAATTGTCCTTCTATCGATCATATCTGCATAATATGGTTAATAATATGAGTTAGATAGATAATAGTGAGTGTAATAAGTGCAGTAATTGTCGTTCTATCGATCATATTAGCATAATATGGCATATAATATGAGTTAGGCTGATAATAATAAGAGTAATGAGTATAGTAATTGTCGTTCTATCGATCATATTTGCATAATGTGGTTAATAATATGAGTTAGATAGATAATAGTGAGTGTAATAAGTATAGTAATTGTCGTTCTATCGATCATATTTGCATAATGTGGTTAATAATATGAGTTAGATTGATAACAGTGAGTGTAATAAGTATAGTAATTGTCTTTCTATCGATCATATAAGCATAATATGGCTAATAATATGAGTTAGATTGATAACAATAAGAGAAGGGAGTATAGTCATTGTCGTTCGATCGATCATATAAGCATAATATGGCTAATGATATGAGTTAGATTGATAATAATAAGAGGAATAGGTATAGTAATTATCGTTCTACCGATCATATAAGCATAATACGGCTAATAATATGAGTTAGATTGATAATAATAAGAGTAATAAGTATAGTAATTGTCGTCCTATCGATCATATAAGCATAATATGGCTAACAATATGAGTTAGATTGATAAAAATAAGAGTAATGAGTCTAGTAATTGTCGTTCTATCGATCATATAAGCATAATATGGCTAATAATATGAGTTAGATTGATAATAATAAGAGTAATGAGTATAGTAATTGTCGTTTTATCGATCACATAAGCATAATATGGCTAATAATATGAGTTAGATTGATAATAATGAGAGTAATAAGTATAGTAATTGTCGTTCTATCGATCATATAAGCATAATATGACTAATAATATGAGTTAGATTGATAATAATAAGAGAAATGAGTATAGTAACTGTCTTTCTATCGATCATATCTGCATAATATGGTTAATAATATGAGTTAGATTAATAATAGTGAGTGTAATAAGTATAGTAATTGTCGTTCTATCGATCATATAAGCATAATATGGCTTATAATATGAGTTAGGCTGATAATAATAAGAGTAATGAGTATAGTAATTGTCGTTCTATCGATCATATTTGCATAATGTGGTTAATAATATGAGTTAGATTGATAACAGTGAGTGTAATAAGTATAGTAATTGTCTTTCTATCGATCATATAAGCATAATATGGCTAATAATATGAGTTAGATTGATAACAATAAGAGAAGTGAGTATAGTCATTGTCGTTCGATCGATCATATAAGCATAATATGGCTAATGATATGAGTTAGATTGATAATAATAAGAGGAATAGGTATAGTAATTATCGTTCTACCGATCATATAAGCATAATACGGCTAATAATATGAGTTAGATTGATAATAATAAGAGTAATAAGTATAGTAATTGTCGTCCTATCGATCATATAAGCATAATATGGCTAACAATATGAGTTAGATTGATAACAATAAGAGTAATGAGTCTAGTAATTGTCGTTCTATCGATCATATAAGCATAATATGGCTAATAATATGAGTTAGATTGATAATAATAAGAGTAATGAGTATAGTAATTGTCGTTTTATCGATCACATAAGCATAATATGGCTAATAATATGAGTTAGATTGATAATAATAAGAGAAATGAGTATAGTAATTGTCTTTCTATCGATCATATCTGCATAATATGGTTAATAATATGAGTTAGATTGATAACAGTGAGTGTAATAAGTATAGTAATTGTCGTTCTGTCGATCATATAAGCATAATATGGCTAATAATATGAGTTAGGTTGATAATAATGAGAGAAATGAGTATAGTAATTGTCTTTCTATCGATCATATCTGCATAATATGGTTAATAATATGAGTTAGATAGATAATAGTGAGTGTAATAAGTATAGTAATTGTCATTCTATCGATCATATTTGCATAATGTGGTTAATAATATGAGTTAGATTGATAACAGTGAGTGTAATAAGTATAGTAATTGTCTTTCTATCGATCATATAAGCATAATATGGCTAATAATATGAGTTAGATTGATAACAATAAGAGAAGGGAGTATAGTCATTGTCGTTCGATCGATCATATAAGCATAATATGGCTAATGATATGAGTTGGATTGATAATAATAAGAGGAATAGGTATAGTAATTATCGTTCTACCGATCATATAAGCATAATACGGCTAATAATATGAGTTAGATTGATAATAATAAGAGTAATAAGTATAGTAATTGTCGTCCTATCGATCATATAAGCATAATATGGCTAACAATATGAGTTAGATTGATAATAATGAGAGTAATAAGTATAGTAATTGTCGTTCTATCGATCATATAAGCATAATATGACTAATAATATGAGTTAGATTGCTAATAATAAGAGAAATGAGTATAGTAACTGTCTTTCTATCGATCATATCTGCATAATATGGTTAATAATATGAGTTAGATTAATAATAGTGAGTGTAATAAGTATAGTAATTGTCGTTCTATCGATCATATAAGCATAATATGGCTTATAATATGAGTTAGGCTGATAATAATAAGAGTAATGAGTATAGTAATTGTCGTTCTATCGATCATATTTGCATAATGTGGTTAATAATATGAGTTAGATTGATAACAGTGAGTGTAATAAGTATAGTAATTGTCTTTCTATCGATCATATAAGCATAATATGGCTAATAATATGAGTTAGATTGATAACAATAAGAGAAGTGGGTATAGTCATTGTCGTTCGATCGATCATATAAGCATAATATGGCTAATGATATGAGTTAGATTGATAATAATAAGAGTAATAAGTATAGTAATTGTCGTCCTATCGATCATATAAGCATAATATGGCTAACAATATGAGTTAGATTGATAACAATAAGAGTAATGAGTCTAGTAATTGTCGTTCTATCGATCATATAAGCATAATATGGCTAATAATATGAGTTAGATTGATAATAATAAGAGTAATGAGTATAGTAATTGTCGTTTTATCGATCGCATAAGCATAATATGGCTAATAATATGAGTTAGATTGATAATAGTGAGTGTAATAAGTATAGTAATTGTCGTTCTATCGATCGTATTTGCATAATATGGCTTATAATATGAGTTAGGCTCATAATAATAAGAGTAATGAGTATAGTAATTGTCGTTCTATCGATCATATTTGCATAATGTGGTTAATAATATGAGTTAGATTGATAACAGTGAGTGTAATAAGTATAGTAATTGTCTTTCTATCGATCATATAAGCATAATATGGCTAATAATATGAGTTAGATTGATAACAATAAGAGAAGTGAGTATAGTCATTGTCGTTCGATCGATCATATAAGCATAATATGGCTAATGATATGAGTTAGATTGATAATAATAAGAGGAATAGGTATAGTAATTATCGTTCTACCGATCATATAAGCATAATACGGCTAATAATATGAGTTACATTGATAATAATAAGAGTAATGAGTATACTAATTGTAGTTCTATCGATCATATCTGCATAATATGGTTAATAATATGAGCTAGACTGATAATAATAAGAGTAATGAGTATAGTAATTGTCGTTCTATCGGTCATATTTGCATAATATGTTCAATAATATGAGTTAGATTGATAACAGTGAGTGTAATAAGTATAGTAATTGTCGTTCTGTCGATCATATAAGCATAATATGGCAAATAATATGAGTTAGGTTGATAATAATGAGAGAAATGAGTATAGTAATTGTCTTTCTATCGGTCATATCTGCATAATATGGTTAATAATATGAGTTAGATAGATAATAGTGAGTGTAATAAGTATAGTAATTGTCGTTCTATCGATCATATTAGCATAATATGGCTTATAATATGAGTTAGGCTGATAATAATAAGAGTAATGAGTATAGTAATTGTCGTTCGATCGATCATATAAGCATAATATGGCTAATGATATGAGTTAGATTGATAACAATAAGAGTAATGAGTCTAGTAATTGTCGTTCTATCGATCATATAAGCATAATATGGCTAATAATATGAGTTAGATTGATAATAATAAGAGTAATGAGTATAGTAATTGTCGTTTTATCGATCACATAAGCATAATATGGATAATAATATGAGTTAGATTGATAATAGTGAGTGTAATAAGTATAGTAATTGTCGTTCTATCGATCATATTAGCATAATATGGTTAATAATATGAGTTAGATTGATAATAGTGAGTGTAATAAGTACAGTAATTGTCGTTCTATCGATCATATTAGCATAATATAGCAAATAATATGAGTTATGCTGATAATAATAGGAGTAATGAGTATAGTAATTGTCGTTCTATCGGTCATATTTGCATAATATGTTTAATAATATGAGTTAGATTGATAACAGTGAGTGTGATAAGTATAGTAATTGTCGTTCTGTCGATCATATAAGCATAATATGGCTAATAATATGAGTTAGGTTCATAATAATGAGAGAAATGAGTATAGTAATTGTCTTCCTATCGATCATATCTGCATAATATGGTTAATAATATGAGTTAGATAGATAATAGTGAGTGTAATAAGTATAGTAATTGTCGTTCTATCGATCATATTAGCATAATATGGCTTATAATATGAGTTAGGCTGATAATAATAAGAGTAATGAGTATAGTAATTGTCGTTCCATCGATCATATTTGCATAATGTGGTTAATAATATGAGTTAGTTTGATAACAGTGAGTGTAATAAGTATAGTAATTGTCTTTCTATCGATCATATAAGCATAATATGGCTAATAATATGAGTTAGATTGATAACAATAAGAGAAGTGAGTATAGTCATTGTCGTTCGATCGATCATATAAGCATAATATGGCTAATGATATGAGTTAGATTGATAATAATAAGAGGAATAGGTATAGTAATTATCGTTCTACCGATCATATAAGCATAATACGGCTAATAATATGAGTTACATTGATAATAATAAGAGTAATGAGTGTACTAATTGTAGTTCTATCGATCATATCTGCATAATATGGTTAATAATATGAGTTAGATTGATAACAATAAGAGCAATAAGTACAGTAAATGTCGTGCTATCGATCATATCTGCATAATATGGATAATAATATGAGTTAGATTGATAATAGTGAGTGTAATAAGTATAGTAATTGTCGTTCTATCGATCATATTAGAATAATATGGTTAATAATATGAGTTAGATTGATAATAGTGAGTGCAATAAGTACAGTAATTGTCGTTCTATCGATCATATTAGCATAATATGGTTAATAATATGAGCTAGACTGATAATAATAAGAGTAATGAGTATAGTAATTGTCGTTCTATGGGTCATATTTGCATAATATGTTCAATAATATGAGTTAGATTGATAACAGTGAGTGTAATAAGTATAGTAATTGTCGTTCTATCGATCATATAAGCATAATATGGCTAATAATATGAGTTAGATTGATAATAATAAGAGTAGTGAGTATAGTAATTGTCGTTCTATCGATCATATTTGCATAATGTGGTTAATAATACGAGTTAGATTGATAAGAGTGAGTGTAATAGGTATAGTAATTGTAGTTCTATCGATCATATTAGTATAATATGGTTAATAATATGAGTTAGATTGATAATAATAAGAGAAGTGAGTATAGTCATTGTCGTTCGATCGATCATATAAGCATAATATGGCTAATAATATGAGTAAGATTGATAATAATAAGAGAAGTGAGTATAGTCATTGTCGTTCGATCGATCATATAAGCATAATATGGCTAATGATATGAGTTAGGCTGATAATAATAAGAGTAATGAGTATAGTAATTGTCGTTCTATCGATCATATTTGCATAATGTGGTTAATAATATGAGTTAGATTGATAACAGTGAGTGTAATAAGTATAGTAATTGTCTTTCTATCGATCATATAAGCATAATATGGTTAATAATATGAGTTAGATTGATAATAGTGAGTGTAATAGGTATAGTAATTGTCGTTCTATCGATCATATTAGTAATATATGGTTAATAATATGAGTTAGATTGATAATAATACGAGTAATGAGTATAGTAATTGTCGTTCTATCGTTCATATAAGCATAATATGGCTAATAATATGAGTTATGCTGATAATAATAAGAGTAATGAGTATAGTAATTGTCGTTCTATCGGTCATATTTGCATAATATGTTTAATAATATGAGTTAGATTGATAACAGTGAGTGTAATAAGTATAGTAATTGTCGTTCTGTCGATCATATAAGCATAATATGGCTAATAATATGAGTTAGGTTGATAATAATGAGAGAAATGAGTATAGTAATTGTCTTTCTATCGATCATATCTGCATAATATGGTTAATAATATGAGTTAGATAGATAATAGTGAGTGTAATAAGTACAGTAATTGTCGTTCTATCGATCACATTAGCATAATATGGCATATAATATGAGTTAGGCTGATAATAATAAGAGTAATGAGTATAGTAATTGTCGTTCTATCGATCATATTTGCATAATGTGGTTAATAATATGAGTTAGATTGATAACAGTGAGTGTAATAAGTATAGTAATTGTCTTTCTATCGATCATATGAGCATAATATGGTTAATAATATGAGTTAGATTGATAATAGTGAGTGTAATAGGTATAGTAATTGTCGTTCTATCGATCATATTAGTATAATATGGTTAATAATATGAGTTAGATTGATAATAATACGAGAAGTGAGTATAGTCATTGTCGTTCGATCGATCATATAAGCATAATATGGCTAATAATATGAGTAAGATTGATAATAATAAGAGAAGTGAGTATAGTCATTGTCGTTCGATCGATCATATAAGCATAATATGGCTAATGATATGAGTTAGATTGATAATAATAAGAGTAATGAGTATACTAATTGTAGTTCTATCGATCATATCTGCATAATATGGTTAATAATATGAGTTAGATTGATAACAATAAGAGCAATAAGTACAGTAAATGTCGTGCTATCGATCATATCTGCATAATATGGATAGTAATATGAGTTAGATTGATAATAGTGAGTGTAATAAGTATAGTAATTGTCGTTCTATCGATCATATTAGCATAATATGGTTAATAATATGAGTTAGATTGATAATAGTGAGTGTAATAAGTACAGTAATTGTCGTTCTATCGATCATATTAGCATAATATGGCTAATAATATGAGTTATGCTGATAATAATAAGAGTAATGAGTATAGTAATTGTCGTTCTATCGGTCATATTTGCATAATATGTTTAATAATATGAGTTAGATTGATAACAGTGAGTGTAATAAGTATAGTAATTGTCGTCCTGTCGATCATATAAGCATAATATGGCTAATAATATGAGTTAGGTTCATAATAATGAGAGAAATGAGTATAGTAATTGTCTTTCTATCGATCATATCTGCATAATATGGTTAATAATATGAGTTAGATAGATAATAGTGAGTGTAATAAGTATAGTAATTGTCGTTCTATCGATCATATTAGCATAATATGGCTTATAATATGAGTTAGGCTGATAATAATAAGAGTAATGAGTATAGTAATTGTCGTTCTATCGATCATATTTGCATAATGTGGTTAATAATATGAGTTAGATTGATAACAGTGAGTGTAATAAGTATAGTAATTGTCTTTCTATCGATCATATAAGCATAATATGGCTAATAATATGAGTTAGATTGATAACAATAAGAGAAGTGAGTATAGTCATTGTCGTTCGATCGATCATATAAGCATAATATGGCTAATGATATGAGTTAGATTGATAATAATAAGAGGAATAGGTATAGTAATTATCGTTCTACCGATCATATAAGCATAATACGGCTAATAATATGAGTTACATTGATAATAATAAGAGTAATGAGTATACTAATTGTAGTTCTATCGATCATATCTGCATAATATGGTTAATAATATGAGTTAGATTGATAATAGTGAGTGTAATAGGTATAGTAATTGTCGTTCTATCGATCATATTAGTATAATATGGTTAATAATATGAGTTAGATTGATAATAATACGAGAAGTGAGTATAGTCATTGTCGTTCGATCGATCATATAAGCATAATATGGCTAATAATATGAGTAAGATTGATAATAATAAGAGAAGTGAGTATAGTCATTGTCGTTCGATCGATCATATAAGCATAATATGGCTAATGATATGAGTTAGATTGATAATAATAAGAGTAATGAGTATACTAATTGTAGTTCTATCGATCATATCTGCATAATATGGTTAATAATATGAGTTAGATTGATAACAATAAGAGCAATAAGTACAGTAAATGTCGTGCTATCGATCATATCTGCATAATATGGATAGTAATATGAGTTAGATTGATAATAGTGAGTGTAATAAGTATAGTAATTGTCGTTCTATCGATCATATTAGCATAATATGGTTAATAATATGAGTTAGATTGATAATAGTGAGTGTAATAAGTACAGTAATTGTCGTTCTATCGATCATATTAGCATAATATGGCTAATAATATGAGTTATGCTGATAATAATAAGAGTAATGAGTATAGTAATTGTCGTTCTATCGGTCATATTTGCATAATGTGGTTAATAATACGAGTTAGATTGATAAGAGTGAGTGTAATAAGTATAGTAATTGTCGTTCTGTCGATCATATAAGCATAATATGGCTAATAATATGAGTTAGGCTGATAATAATAAGAGTAATGAGTATAGTAATTGTCGTTCTATCGATCATATTTGCATAATGTGGTTAATAATATGAGTTAGATTGATAATAGTGAGTGTAATAAGTACAGTAATTGTCGTTCTATCGATCATATTAGTAATATATGGTTAATAATATGAGTTAGATTGATAATAATACGAGTAATGAGTATAGTAATTGTCGTTCTATCGTTCATATAAGCATAATATGGCTAATAATATGAGTTATGCTGATAATAATAAGAGTAATGAGTATAGTAATTGTCGTTCTATCGGTCATATTTGCATAATATGTTTAATAATATGAGTTAAATTGATAACAGTGAGTGTAATAAGTATAGTAATTGTCGTTCTGTCGATCATATAAGCATAATATGGCTAATAATATGAGTTAGGTTGATAATAATGAGAGAAATGAGTATAGTAATTGTCTTTCTATCGATCATATCTGCATAATATGGTTAATAATATGAGTTAGATAGATAATAGTGAGTGTAATAAGTACAGTAATTGTCGTTCTATCGATCACATTAGCATAATATGGCATATAATATGAGTTAGGCTGATAATAATAAGAGTAATGAGTATAGTAATTGTCGTTCTATCGATCATATTTGCATAATGTGGTTAATAATATGAGTTAGATTGATAACAGTGAGTGTAATAAGTATAGTAATTGTCTTTCTATCGATCATATGAGCATAATATGGTTAATAATATGAGTTAGATTGATAATAGTGAGTGTAATAGGTATAGTAATTGTCGTTCTATCGATCATATTAGTATAATATGGTTAATAATATGAGTTAGATTGATAATAATACGAGAAGTGAGTATAGTCATTGTCGTTCGATCGATCATATAAGCATAATATGGCTAATAATATGAGTAAGATTGATAATAATAAGAGAAGTGAGTATAGTCATTGTCGTTCGATCGATCATATAAGCATAATATGGCTAATGATATGAGTTAGATTGATAATAATAAGAGTAATGAGTATACTAATTGTAGTTCTATCGATCATATCTGCATAATATGGTTAATAATATGAGTTAGATTGATAACAATAAGAGCAATAAGTACAGTAAATGTCGTGCTATCGATCATATCTGCATAATATGGATAGTAATATGAGTTAGATTGATAATAGTGAGTGTAATAAGTATAGTAATTGTCGTTCTATCGATCATATTAGCATAATATGGTTAATAATATGAGTTAGATTGATAATAGTGAGTGTAATAAGTACAGTAATTGTCGTTCTATCGATCATATTAGCATAATATGGCTAATAATATGAGTTATGCTGATAATAATAAGAGTAATGAGTATAGTAATTGTCGTTCTATCGGTCATATTTGCATAATATGTTTAATAATATGAGTTAGATTGATAACAGTGAGTGTAATAAGTATAGTAATTGTCGTCCTGTCGATCATATAAGCATAATATGGCTAATAATATGAGTTAGGTTCATAATAATGAGAGAAATGAGTATAGTAATTGTCTTTCTATCGATCATATCTGCATAATATGGTTAATAATATGAGTTAGATAGATAATAGTGAGTGTAATAAGTATAGTAATTGTCGTTCTATCGATCATATTAGCATAATATGGCTTATAATATGAGTTAGGCTGATAATAATAAGAGTAATGAGTATAGTAATTGTCGTTCTATCGATCATATTTGCATAATGTGGTTAATAATATGAGTTAGATTGATAACAGTGAGTGTAATAAGTATAGTAATTGTCTTTCTATCGATCATATAAGCATAATATGGCTAATAATATGAGTTAGATTGATAACAATAAGAGAAGTGAGTATAGTCATTGTCGTTCGATCGATCATATAAGCATAATATGGCTAATGATATGAGTTAGATTGATAATAATAAGAGGAATAGGTATAGTAATTATCGTTCTACCGATCATATAAGCATAATACGGCTAATAATATGAGTTACATTGATAATAATAAGAGTAATGAGTATACTAATTGTAGTTCTATCGATCATATCTGCATAATATGGTTAATAATATGAGTTAGATTGATAATAGTGAGTGTAATAGGTATAGTAATTGTCGTTCTATCGATCATATTAGTATAATATGGTTAATAATATGAGTTAGATTGATAATAATACGAGAAGTGAGTATAGTCATTGTCGTTCGATCGATCATATAAGCATAATATGGCTAATAATATGAGTAAGATTGATAATAATAAGAGAAGTGAGTATAGTCATTGTCGTTCGATCGATCATATAAGCATAATATGGCTAATGATATGAGTTAGATTGATAATAATAAGAGTAATGAGTATACTAATTGTAGTTCTATCGATCATATCTGCATAATATGGTTAATAATATGAGTTAGATTGATAACAATAAGAGCAATAAGTACAGTAAATGTCGTGCTATCGATCATATCTGCATAATATGGATAGTAATATGAGTTAGATTGATAATAGTGAGTGTAATAAGTACAGTAATTGTCGTTCTATCGATCATATTAGCATAATATGGTTAATAATATGAGTTAGATTGATAATAGTGAGTGTAATAAGTACAGTAATTGTCGTTCTATCGATCATATTAGCATAATATGGCTAATAATATGAGTTATGCTGATAATAATAAGAGTAATGAGTATAGTAATTGTCGTTCTATCGGTCATATTTGCATAATATGTTTAATAATATGAGTTAGATTGATAACAGTGAGTGTAATAAGTATAGTAATTGTCGTTCTGTCGATCATATAAGCATAATATGGCTAATAATATGAGTTAGGCTGATAATAATAAGAGTAATGAGTATAGTAATTGTCGTTCTATCGATCATATTTGCATAATGTGGTTAATAATATGAGTTAGATTGATAACAGTGAGTGTAATAAGTATAGTAATTGTCTTTCTATCGATCATATAAGCATAATATGGCTAATAATATGAGTTAGATTGATAACAATAAGAGAAGTGAGTATAGTCATTGTCGTTCGATCGATCATATAAGCATAATATGGCTAATGATATGAGTTAGATTGATAATAATAAGAGGAATAGGTATAGTAATTATCGTTCTACCGATCATATAAGCATAATACGGCTAATAATATGAGTTACATTGATAATAATAAGAGTAATGAGTATACTAATTGTAGTTCTATCGATCATATCTGCATAATATGGTTAATAATATGAGTTAGATTGATAACAATAAGAGCAATAAGTACAGTAAATGTCGTGCTATCGATCATATCTGCATAATATGGATAATAATATGAGTTAGATTGATAATAGTGAGTGTAATAAGTATAGTAATTGTCGTTCTATCGATCATATTAGAATAATATGGTTAATAATATGAGTTAGATTGATAATAGTGAGTGTAATAAGTACAGTAATTGTCGTTCTATCGATCATATTAGCATAATATGGTTAATAATATGAGCTAGACTGATAATAATAAGAGTAATGAGTATAGTAATTGTCGTTCTATGGGTCATATTTGCATAATATGTTCAATAATATGAGTTAGATTGATAACAGTGAGTGTAATAAGTATAGTAATTGTCGTTCTGTCGATCGTATAAGCATAATATGGCTAATAATATGAGTTAGGTTGATAATAATGAGAGAAATGAGTATAGTAATTGTCTTTCTATCGATCATATCTGCATAATATGGTTAATAATATGAGTTAGATTAATAATAGTGAGTGTAATAAGTATAGTAATTGTCGTTCTATCGATCATATTAGCATAATATGGCTTATAATATGAGTTAGGCTGATAATAATAAGAGTAATAAGTATAGTAATTGTCGTCCTATCGATCATATAAGCATAATGTGGCTAAGAATATGAGTTAGATTGATAATAATAAGAGTAGTGAGTATAGTAATTGTCGTTCTATCGATCATATTTGCATAATGTGGTAATTAATACGAGTTAGATTGATAAGAGTGAGTGTAATAGGTATAGTAATTGTAGTTCTATCGATCATATTAGTATAATATGGTTAATAATATGAGTTAGATTGATAATAATAAGAGAAGTGAGTATAGTCATTGTCGTTCGATCGATCATATAAGCATAATATGGCTAATAATATGAGTAAGATTGATAATAATAAGAGAAGTGAGTATAGTCATTGTCGTTCGATCGATCATATAAGCATAATATGGCTAATGATATGAGTTAGGCTGATAATAATAAGAGTAATGAGTATAGTAATTGTCGTTCTATCGATCATATTTGCATAATGTGGTTAATAATATGAGTTAGATTGATAACAATGAGTGTAATAAGTATAGTAATTGTCTTTCTATCGATCATATAAGCATAATATGGTTAATAATATGAGTTAGATTGATAATAGTGAGTGTAATAGGTATAGTAATTGTCGTTCTATCGATCATATTAGTAATATATGGTTAATAATATGAGTTAGATTGATAATAATACGAGTAATGAGTATAGTAATTGTCGTTCTATCGTTCATATAAGCATAATATGGCTAATAATATGAGTTATGCTGATAATAATAAGAGTAATGAGTATAGTAATTGTCGTTCTATCGGTCATATTTGCATAATATGTTTAATAATATGAGTTAGATTGATAACAGTGAGTGTAATAAGTATAGTAATTGTCGTTCTGTCGATCATATAAGCATAATATGGCTAATAATATGAGTTAGGTTGATAATAATGAGAGAAATGAGTATAGTAATTGTCTTTCTATCGATCATATCTGCATAATATGGTTAATAATATGAGTTAGATAGATAATAGTGAGTGCAATAAGTATAGTAATTGTCGTTCTATCGATCACATTAGCATAATATGGCATATAATATGAGTTAGGCTGATAATAATAAGAGTAATGAGTATAGTAATTGTCGTTCTATCGATCATATTTGCATAATGTGGTTAATAATATGAGTTAGATTGATAACAGTGAGTGTAATAAGTATAGTAATTGTCTTTCTATCGATCATATAAGCATATGATGGCTAATAATATGAGTTAGATTGATAATAATAAGAGGAATAGGTATAGTAATTATCGTTCTACCGATCATATAAGCATAATACGGCTAATAATATGAGTTACATTGATAATAATAAGAGTAATGAGTATACTAATTGTAGTTCTATCGATCATATCTGCATAATATGGTTAATAATATGAGTTAGATTGATAATAGTGAGTGTAATAGGTATAGTAATTGTCGTTCTATCGATCATATTAGTATAATATGGTTAATAATATGAGTTAGATTGATAATAATACGAGAAGTGAGTATAGTCATTGTCGTTCGATCGATCATATAAGCATAATATGGCTAATAATATGAGTAAGATTGATAATAATAAGAGAAGTGAGTATAGTCATTGTCGTTCGATCGATCATATAAGCATAATATGGCTAATGATATGAGTTAGATTGATAATAATAAGAGTAATGAGTATACTAATTGTAGTTCTATCGATCATATCTGCATAATATGGTTAATAATATGAGTTAGATTGATAACAATAAGAGCAATAAGTACAGTAAATGTCGTGCTATCGATCATATCTGCATAATATGGATAGTAATATGAGTTAGATTGATAATAGTGAGTGTAATAAGTATAGTAATTGTCGTTCTATCGATCATATTAGCATAATATGGTTAATAATATGAGTTAGATTGATAATAGTGAGTGTAATAAGTACAGTAATTGTCGTTCTATCGATCATATTAGCATAATATGGCTAATAATATGAGTTATGCTGATAATAATAAGAGTAATGAGTATAGTAATTGTCGTTCTATCGGTCATATTTGCATAATATGTTTAATAATATGAGTTAGATTGATAACAGTGAGTGTAATAAGTATAGTAATTGTCGTTCTGTCGATCATATAAGCATAATATGGCTAATAATATGAGTTAGGTTCATAATAATGAGAGAAATGAGTATAGTAATTGTCTTTCTATCGATCATATCTGCATAATATGGTTAATAATATGAGTTAGATAGATAATAGTGAGTGTAATAAGTATAGTAATTGTCGTTCTATCGATCATATTAGCATAATATGGCTTATAATATGAGTTAGGCTGATAATAATAAGAGTAATGAGTATAGTAATTGTCGTTCTATCGATCATATTTGCATAATGTGGTTAATAATATGAGTTAGATTGATAACAGTGAGTGTAATAAGTATAGTAATTGTCTTTCTATCGATCATATAAGCATAATATGGCTAATAATATGAGTTAGATTGATAACAATAAGAGAAGTGAGTATAGTCATTGTCGTTCGATCGATCATATAAGCATAATATGGCTAATGATATGAGTTAGATTGATAATAATAAGAGGAATAGGTATAGTAATTATCGTTCTACCGATCATATAAGCATAATACGGCTAATAATATGAGTTACATTGATAATAATAAGAGTAATGAGTATACTAATTGTAGTTCTATCGATCATATCTGCATAATATGGTTAATAATATGAGTTAGATTGATAACAATAAGAGCAATAAGTACAGTAAATGTCGTGCTATCGATCATATCTGCATAATATGGATAATAATATGAGTTAGATTGATAATAGTGAGTGTAATAAGTATAGTAATTGTCGTTCTATCGATCATATTAGAATAATATGGTTAATAATATGAGTTAGATTGATAATAGTGAGTGTAATAAGTACAGTAATTGTCGTTCTATCGATCATATTAGCATAATATGGTTAATAATATGAGCTAGACTGATAATAATAAGAGTAATGAGTATAGTAATTGTCGTTCTATGGGTCATATTTGCATAATATGTTCAATAATATGAGTTAGATTGATAACAGTGAGTGTAATAAGTATAGTAATTGTCTTTCTATCGATCATATAAGCATAATATGGCTAATAATATGAGTTAGATTGATAACAATAAGAGAAGTGAGTATAGTCATTGTCGTTCGATCGATCATATAAGCATAATATGGCTAATGATATGAGTTAGATTGATAATAATAAGTGGAATAGGTATAGTAATTATCGTTCTACCGATCATATAAGCATAATACGGCTAATAATATGAGTTACATTGATAATAATAAGAGTAATGAGTATACTAATTGTAGTTCTATCGATCATATCTGCATAATATGGTTAATAATATGAGTTAGATTGATAACAATAAGAGCAATAAGTACAGTAAATGTCGTGCTATCGATCATATCTGCATAATATGGATAATAATATGAGTTAGATTGATAATAGTGAGTGTAATAAGTATAGTAATTGTCGTTCTATCGATCATATTAGAATAATATGGTTAATAATATGAGTAAGATTGATAATAATAAGAGAAGTGAGTATAGTCATTGTCGTTCGATCGATCATATAAGCATAATATGGCTAATGATATGAGTTAGGCTGATAATAATAAGAGTAATGAGTATAGTAATTGTCGTTCTATCGATCATATTTGCATAATGTGGTTAATAATATGAGTTAGATTGATAACAGTGAGTGTAATAAGTATAGTAATTGTCTTTCTATCGATCATATAAGCATAATATGGTTAATAATATGAGTTAGATTGATAATAGTGAGTGTAATAGGTATAGTAATTGTCGTTCTATCGATCATATTAGTAATATATGGTTAATAATATGAGTTAGATTGATAATAAT